>NC_143044.1:62777500-63075000 GCF_057628025.1 Oncorhynchus mykiss | reverse complement strand
GATTGGTGTATGTATTGTCAGTGTGATTGGTGTACGTATTGTCAGTGTGATTGGTGTACGTATTGTCAGTGTGATTGGTGTACGTATTGTCAGTGTGATTGGTGTACGTATTGTCAGTGAGCAGTGTGATTGGTGTACGTATTGTCAGTGTGATTGGTGTATGTATTGTCAGTGTGATTGGTGTACGTATTGTCAGTGTGATTGGTGTATGTATTGTCAGTGTGATTGGTGTACGTATTGTCAGTGTGATTGGTGTATTTATTGTCAGTGTGATTGGTGTATTTATTGTCAGTGTGATTGGTGTATTTATTGTCAGTGTGATTGGTGTATTTATTGTCAGTGTGATTGGTGTACGTATTGTCAGTGTGATTGGTGTACGTATTGTCAGTGTGATTGGTGTATGTATTGTCAGTGTGATTGGTGTATGTATTGTCAGTGTGATTGGTGTACGTATTGTCAGTGTGATTGGTGTATGTATTGTCAGTGTGATTGGTGTACGTATTGTCAGTGTGATTGGTGTATGTATTGTCAGTGTGATTGGTGTATGTATTGTCAGTGATCAGTGTGATTGGTGTATGTATTGTCAGTGTGATTGGTGTATGTATTGTCAGTGTGATTGGTGTACGTATTGTCAGTGTGATTGGTGTATGTATTGTCAGTGTGATTGGTGTATGTATTGTCAGTGTGATTGGTGTATGTATTGTCAGTGATCAGTGTGATTGGTGTATGTATTGTCAGTGTGATTGGTGTATGTATTGTCAGTGTGATTGGTGTATGTATTGTCAGTGTGATTGGTGTACGTATTGTCAGTGTGATTGGTGTATGTATTGTCAGTGTGATTGGTGTACGTATTGTCAGTGTGATTGGTGTATGTATTGTCAGTGTGATTGGTGTATGTATTGTCAGTGATCAGTGTGATTGGTGTATGTATTGTCAGTGTGATTGGTGTATGTATTGTCAGTGTGATTGGTGTACGTATTGTCAGTGTGATTGGTGTACGTATTGTCAGTCAGCAGTGTGATTGGTGTATTTATTGTCAGTGATCAGTGTGATTGGTGTACATATTGTCAGTGAGCAGTGTGATTGGTGTACATATTGTCAGTGAGCAGTGTGATTGGTGTACTCCCTATGCAGCTTGCTGAGCTACACAGAGCAGTATGTGGAGTATGACCCCTTCTTCACCTCCCCGGAGACCTCCAACCCCTGGATCTCTGATGACATCACCATCTGGGAACTGGAGACCAGGTGGGTTCACCCTCAGTCTGTCCTTCTCTCTCTCTGTCAGAGTTACTGGAGACCAGGTGGGTTCACCCTCAGTCTGTCCTTCTCTCTCTCTCTCTCTCTCTCTCTCTCTCTGTATGTCAGAGTTACTGGAGACCAGGTGGGTTCACCCTCAGTCTGTCCTTCTCTCTCTCTGGCAGAGTTACTGGAGACCAGGTGGGTTCACCCTCAGTCTGTCCTTCTCTCTCTCTCTCTCTGTCTGTCAGAGTTACTGGAGACCAGGTGGGATCACCCTCAGTCTGTCCTTCTCTCTCTGTGTCAGAATTACTGGAGACCAGGTGGGTTCACCCTCAGTCTGTCCTTCTCTCTCTCTCTCTGTGTCAGAGTTACTGGAGACCAGGTGGGTTCACCCTCAGTCTGTCCTTCTCTCTATCTGTCAGAGTTACTGGAGACCAGGTGGGTTCACCGTCAGTCTGTCCTTCTCTCTCTGTCAGAGTTACTGGAGACCAGGTGGGTTCACCCTCAGTCTGTCCTTCTCTCTCTCTCTCTGTCAGAGTTACTGGAGACCAGGTGGGTTCACCCTCAGTCTGTCCTTCTCTCTCTCTGTCAGAGTTACTGGAGACCAGGTAGGTTCACCCTCAGTCTGTCCTTCTCTCTCTCTGTCAGAGTTACTGGAGACCAGGTGGGTTCACCCTCAGTCTGTCCTTCTCTCTCTCTGTCAGAGTTACTGGAGACCAGGTGGTTTTACCCTCAGTCTGTCCTTCTCTCTCTCTCTCTCTGTCAGAGTTACTGGAGACCAGGTGGGTTCACCCTCAGTCTGTCCTTCTCTCTCTCTCTCTCTGTCAGAGTTACTGGAGACCAGGTGGGTTCACCCTCAGTCTGTCCTTCTCTCTCTCTGTCAGAGTTACTGGAGACCAGGTGGGTTCACCCTCAGTCTGTCCTTCTCTCTCTCTGTCAGAGTTACTGGAGACCAGGTGGGTTCACCCTCAGTCTGTCCTTCTCTCTCTCTGTCAGAGTTACTGGAGACCAGGTTGGTTCATCCTCAGTCTGTCCTTCTCTCTCTCAATTCAATTCAATTCAAGGGCTTTATTGGCATGGGAAACATGTGTTAACATTGCCAAAGCAAGAGAGGTAGATAAAATATAAAGTGAAATAAACAATAAAAATTAACAGTAAACATTACACATACAGAAGTTTCAAAACAATAAAGACATTACAAATGTCATATTATATATACATATCTATATACACAGTGTTTTAACAATGTACAAATGGTGAAGGACACAAGATAAAATAAATAAATATGGGTTGTATTTACAGTGGTGTTTGTTCTTCACTGGTTGCCCTTTTCTCGTGGCAACAGGTCACAAATCTTGCTGCTGTGATGGCACACTGTGGAATTTCACCCAGTAGATATGGGAGTTTTTCAAAATTGGATTTGTTTTCGAATTCTTTGTGGATCTGTGTAATCTGAGGGAAATATGTTTCTCTAATATGGTCATACATTGGGCAGGAGGTTAGGAAGTGCAGCTCAGTTTCCACCTCATTTTGTGGGCAGTGTGCACAGGTGGGTTCACCCTCAGTCTGTCAGAGTGAGTGAGTGAGTGAGTGAGTGAGTCTCTCTCTCTCTATCTCTCTCACTCTCACTCTCACTCTCACTCTCACTGGAGACCAGGTGGGTTTACCCTCAGTCTATCCTTCTCTCTCTTGGTCAGAGTTACAATAACAAATGTGTGTCTTCCCAAACCAACGTGGACATTGTGGTTGTCACTGATTCTGAGAAGAGGCCCAGTAGTCTGTGTTGTTATTAAGTAGTGAGTGGCTGGCCAGGCTAGGGAAGGTACTGAGAAGAGGCCCAGCAGTCAGTACAGTCTGTGTTGTTATTAAGTAGTGAGTGGCTGGCCAGACTAGGGAAGGTACTGAGAAGAGGCCCAGCAGTCAGTACAGTCTGTGTTGTTATTAAGTAGTGAGTGGCTAGCCAAGCTAGGGAAGGTATTGAGAAGAGGCCCAGCAGTCTGTGTTGTTATTAAGTAGTGGGTGGCTGGCCAGGCTAGGGAAGGTACTGAGAAGAGGCCCAGCAGTCAGTACAGTCTGTGTTGTTATTAAGTAGTGAGTGGCTGGCCAGGCTAGGGAAGGTACTGAGAAGAGGCCCAGCAGTCTGTGTTGTTATTAAGTAGTGAGTGGCTAGCCAGGCTAGGGAAGGTACTGAGAAGAGGCCCAGCAGTATGTGTTGTTATTAAGTAGTGAGTGGCTAGCCAGGCTAGGGAAGGTACTGAGAAGTGTCCCAGCAGTCTGTGTTGTTATTAAGTAGTGAGTGACTGGCCAGGCTAGGGAGGGTACTGAGAAGAGGCCCAGCAGTCAGGACGGTCTGTGTTGTTACTAAGTAGTAAGTGGCTAGCCAGGCTAGGGAAGGTACTGAGAAGAGGCCCAGCAGTCTGTGTTGTTATTAAGTAGTGAGTGGCTGGCCAGGCTAGGGAAGGTACTGAGAAGTGGCCCAGCAGTCAGGACGGTCTGTGTTGTTATTAAGTAGTGAGTGGCTGGCCAGGCTAGGGAAGGTACTGAGAAGAGGCCCAGCAGTCAGTACAGTCTGTGTTGTTATTAAGTAGTGAGTGGCTGGCCAGGCTAGGGAAGGTACTGAGAAGAGGCCCAGCAGTCTGTGTTGTTATTAAGTAGTGAGTGGCTAGCCAGGCTAGGGAAGGTACTGAGAAGAGGCCCAGCAGTCTGTGTTGTTATTAAGTAGTGAGTGGCTAGCCAGGCTAGGGAGGGTACTGAGAAGAGGCCCAGCAGTCAGTACAGTCTGTGTTGTTACTAAGTAGTGAGTGGCTGGCCAGGCTAGGGAAGGTACTGAGAAGAGGCCCAGCAGTCAGTACAGTCTGTGTTGTTATTAAGTAGTGAGTGGCTAGCCAGGCTAGGGAAGGTACTGAGAAGAGGCCCAGCAGTATGTGTTGTTATTAAGTAGTGAGTGGCTGGCCAGGCTAGGGAAGGTACTGAGAAGAGGCCCAGCAGTCAGTACAGTCTGTGTTGTTATTAAGTAGTGAGTGGCTAGCCAGGCTAGGGAAGGTACTGAGAAGAGGCCCAGCAGTCTGTGTTGTTATTAAGTAGTGAGTGGCTGGCCAGGCTAGGGAGGGTACTGAGAAGAGGCCCAGCAGTCTGTGTTGTTATTAAGTAGTGAGTGGCTAGCCAGGCTAGGGAAGGTACTGAGAAGTGTCCCAGCAGTCTGTGTTGTTATTAAGTAGTGAGTGGCTGTCCAGGCTAGGGAGGGTACTGAGAAGAGGCCCAGCAGTCAGTACAGTCTGTGTTGTTATTAAGTAGTGAGTGGCTAGCCAGGCTAGGGAAGGTACTGAGAAGAGGCCCAGCAGTCTGTGTTGTTATTAAGTAGTGAGTGGCTGGCCAGGCTAGGGAAGGTACTGAGAAGTGGCCCAGCAGTCAGGACGGTCTGTGTTGTTATTAAGTAGTGAGTGGCTGGCCAGGCTAGGGAAGGTACTGAGAAGAGGCCCAGCAGTCAGTACAGTCTGTGTTGTTATTAAGTAGTGAGTGGCTGGCCAGGCTAGGGAAGGTACTGAGAAGAGGCCCAGCAGTCTGTGTTGTTATTAAGTAGTGAGTGGCTAGCCAGGCTAGGGAAGGTACTGAGAAGAGGCCCAGCAGTATGTGTTGTTATTAAGTAGTGAGTGGCTAGCCAGGCTAGGGAAGGTACTGAGAAGTGTCCCAGCAGTCTGTGTTGTTATTAAGTAGTGAGTGACTGGCCAGGCTAGGGAGGGTACTGAGAAGAGGCCCAGCAGTCAGGACGGTCTGTGTTGTTACTAAGTAGTAAGTGGCTAGCCAGGCTAGGGAAGGTACTGAGAAGAGGCCCAGCAGTCTGTGTTGTTATTAAGTAGTGAGTGGCTGGCCAGGCTAGGGAAGGTACTGAGAAGTGGCCCAGCAGTCAGTACAGTCTGTGTTGTTATTAAGTAGTGAGTGGCTGGCCAGGCTAGGGAAGGTACTGAGAAGAGGCCCAGCAGTCAGTACAGTCTGTGTTGTTATTAAGTAGTGAGTGGCTGGCCAGGCTAGGGAAGGTACTGAGAAGAGGCCCAGCAGTCTGTGTTGTTATTAAGTAGTGAGTGGCTAGCCAGGCTAGGGAAGGTACTGAGAAGAGGCCCAGCAGTCTGTGTTGTTATTAAGTAGTGAGTGGCTGGCCAGGCTAGGGAAGGTACTGAGAAGTGTCCCAGCAGTCTGTGTTGTTATTAAGTAGTGAGTGACTGGCCAGGCTAGGGAGGGTACTGAGAAGAGGCCCAGCAGTCAGGACGGTCTGTGTTGTTACTAAGTAGTGAGTGGCTAGCCAGGCTAGGGAAGGTACTGAGAAGAGGCCCAGCAGTCTGTGTTGTTATTAAGTAGTGAGTGGCTGGCCAGGCTAGGGAAGGTACTGAGAAGTGGCCCAGCAGTCAGGACGGTCTGTGTTGTTATTAAGTAGTGAGTGGCTGGCCAGGCTAGGGAAGGTACTGAGAAGAGGCCCAGCAGTCAGTACAGTCTGTGTTGTTATTAAGTAGTGAGTGGCTGGCCAGGCTAGGGAAGGTACTGAGAAGTGGCCCAGCAGTCTGTGTTGTTATTAAGTAGTGAGTGGCTAGCCAGGCTAGGGAAGGTACTGAGAAGAGGCCCAGCAGTCTGTGTTGTTATTAAGTAGTGAGTGGCTGGCCAGGCTAGGGAAGGTACTGAGAAGAGGCCCAGCAGTCAGGACGGTCTGTGTTGTTATTATGTAGTGAGTGGCTGGCCAGGCTAGGGAAGGTACTGAGAAGTGGCCCAGCAGTCAGTACAGTCTGTGTTGTATTCAATGAATAAACAACCTTTCAAATATCTTCTTTGAGTGTAGAGCCTCTCGCAACACAAGTTGTTTCAAGAACCAATCTCTCTCTATGGTAAGGAGCCTGTAGTGGGGCGGCAGCATAGCCTAGTGGTTAGAGCGTTGGGCCAGTGACCAGCAGGTAGCCTAGTGGTTAGAGCGTTGGGCCAGTGACCAGCAGGTAGCCTAGTGGTTAGAGCGTTGGGCCAGTGACCAGCAGGTAGCCTAGTGGTTAGAGTGTTGGGCCAGTAACCAGCAGGTAGCCTAGTGGTTAGAGCGTTGGGCCAGTGACCAGCAGGTAGCCTAGTGGTTAGAGCGTTGGGCCAGTGACCAGCAGGTAGCCTAGTGGTTAGAGCGTTGGGCCAGTGACCAGCAGGTAGCCTAGTGGTTAGAGCGTTGGGCCAGTGACCAGCAGGTAGCCTAGTGGTTAGAGTGTTGGGCCAGTAACCAGCAGGTAGCCTAGTGGTTAGAGCGTTGGGCCAGTGACCAGCAGGTAGCCTAGTGGTTAGAGCGTTGGGCCAGTGACCAGCAGGTAGCCTAGTGGTTAGAGCGTTGGGCCAGTAACCAGCAGGTAGCCTAGTGGTTAGAGTGTTAGACTAGTAATCAAAAGGTTGCAAGATCGAATCCCCGAGCTGACAAGGTCAAATCTGTCGTCTGCCACTGAACAAGGCAGTTAACCCACTGTTCCTAGGCTGTCATTGAAAATAAGAATGTGTTCTTAACTTAAATAAAGGTCAAATTAAAAAAATATCTGTCTCTGTAGTAAGGAGCCGGGCCAGCTGAGAGTGAAGAGGTGGGGCTTCGGGATTAACGAGGTGTTGAAGGATCCTGTTGGGAGAGAACAGTTCCTCAAGTTCCTGGAGTCAGAGTTCAGCTCAGAGAACCTCAGGTATGTCTACTGTTCTTTACTCTGTATTATACTCTACTCTAGTACTCTACGGTACTTTACTGTAGTCTAGTAGTCTAGTACTCTACTCTAGTACTCTAGTCTGGTATAGTACTCTACTATGGAATATAAACACGTGTTTCAACTGGCCTGTAGTATAATTTAATTTGCTCTCTGGCTCCCTCTGCTTGACATAATTCCCAATGCTGCTACAGGACTGTAGACATACTGGAAGAGCTTCCTGTCAGATTACTGTAGTTTGGAGCGTATAGATGTAGACATGCTGGAAGAGCTTCCTGTCAGGTTACTGTAGTTTGGAGCGTATAGATGTAGACATACTGGAAGAGCTTCCTGTCAGATTACTGTAGTTTGGAGCGTATAGATGTTGACATGCTGGAAGAGCTTCCTGTCAGGTTACTGTAGTTTGGAGCGTATAGATGTAGACATACTGGAAAAGCTTCCTGTCAGATTACTGTAGTTTGGAGAGTATAGATGTTGACATGCTGGAAGAGCTTCCTGTCAGGTTACTGTAGTTTGGAGCGTATAGATGTTGACATGCTGGAAAAGCTTCCCGTCAGGTTACTGTAGTTTGGAGCGTATAGATGTTGACATGCTGGAAAAGCTTCCCGTCAGGTTACTGTAGTTTGGAGCGTATAGATGTTGACATGCTGGAAAAGCTTCCCGTCAGGTTACTGTAGTTTGGAGCGTATAGATGTAGACATACTGGAAAAGCTTCCTGTCAGATTACTGTAGTTTGGAGAGTATAGATGTTGACATGCTGGAAGAGCTTCCTGTCAGGTTACTGTAGTTTGGAGCGTATAGATGTTGACATGCTGGAAAAGCTTCCCGTCAGGTTACTGTAGTTTGGAGCGTATAGATGTTGACATGCTGGAAAAGCTTCCCGTCAGGTTACTGTAGTTTGGAGCGTATAGATGTTGACATGCTGGAAAAGCTTCCCGTCAGGTTACTGTAGTTTGGAGCGTATAGATGTTGACATGCTGGAAAAGCTTCCCGTCAGGTTACTGTAGTTTGGAGCGTATAGATGTAGACATACTGGAAAAGCTTCCTGTCAGATTACTGTAGTTTGGAGAGTATAGATGTTGACATGCTGGAAGAGCTTCCTGTCAGGTTACTGTAGTTTGGAGCGTATAGATGTTGACATGCTGGAAAAGCTTCCCGTCAGGTTACTGTAGTTTGGAGCGTATAGATGTTGACATGCTGGAAAAGCTTCCCGTCAGGTTACTGTAGTTTGGAGCGTATAGATGTAGACCAGCTGGAAGAGCTTCCTGTCAGGTTACTGTAGTTTGGAGCGTATAGATGTTGACATGCTGGAAGAGCTTCCCGTCAGATTACTGTAGTTTGGAGCGTGAACTGTGATGCAGATATATCTGATTTATACTGTCACTAATATTCAACCTGCAGAGCTGGTGTTTTGGCGTTGTGGAGAGGTGGATCTGTGATGGAGTTGTCAAATCGGTGAGCAGCTGCTCGTGTGGTCATTGTCACTAAGCCGCATCCATCCCACTCCTGTAAGAAATACAGACTGAGAAAGCGTAGGCTCTATATAAAAATAATGACTCAAATTGAAAATCATTCAAAGGAAATAATGAGGATTTCTATCAGTCTAATCCAGGTGTAGATTACATCTCACATTCCAGTGTTCAAACTTGTAAACGAGGCTGGGTTTTATCTTAATGCTACGCCGTGCAGCCAATGGCAACGTCCGCTTTAGGTATAATGCCGCGAGTCGCTTGTGGATTGGACAGCTCTAACACGGTTTCACAGCCATCACCGCCAAAACAACGGCTAGGTAGGTGTCGGCTTGTTCGTAAGGAAAGTGGCTGAGGGAACCATGTCAGTACACAAAGCTACCTTTCCACATACCTCCTGTCCCTACTTGTGTCCTGAACATGACCCCGTTCAATTTATATTTGTATTTATTTGACAATGTTATTGTACGGAATAGGTCACCTGTAACGTCACAATTTCGCTTCTCACTTCCAGTGAACATGTTTAACATTCCTTTATCTGTCTGTGGTTCTGTTGTTTAACATTCCTTTATCTGTCTGTGGTTCTGTTGTTTAACATTCCTTTATCTGTCTGTGGTTCTGTTGTTTAACATTCCTGTATCTGTCTGTGGTTCTGTTGTTTAACATTCCTTTTTCTGTCTGTGGTTCTGTTGTTTAACATTCCTTTATCTGTCTGTGGTTCTGTTGTGTAACATTCCTTTATCTGTCTGTGGTTCTGTTGATGTGTTTAACATTCCTTTATCTGTCTGTGGTTCTGTTGTCTAACATTCCTTTATCTGTCTGTGGTTATGTTGTTTAACATTCCTTTATCTGTCTGTGGTTCTGTTGTTTAACATTCCTTTATCTGTCTGTGGTTCTGTTGTTTAACATTCCTTTATCTGTCTGTGGTTCTGTTGATGTGTTAAACATTCCTTTATCTGTCTGTGGTTCTGTTGTTTAACATTCCTTTATCTGTCTGTGGTTCTGTTGTTGTGTTTAACATTCCTTTATCTGTCTGTGGTTATGTTGATGTGTTTAACATTCCTTTATATGTATGTGGTTATGTTGTTTAACATTCCTTTATCTGTCTGTGGTTCTGTTGTTTAACATTCCTTTATCTGTCTGTGGTTCTGTTGTTTAACATTCCGTTATCTGCCTGTGGTTCTGTTTAACATTCCTGTATCTGCCTGTGGTTCTGTTGTTTAACATTCCTTTATCTGTCTGTGGTTCTGTTGTTTAACATTCCTTTATCTGTCTGTGGTTATGTTGTTTAACATTCCTTTATCTGTCTGTGGTTCTGTTGTTGTGTTTAACATTCCTTTATCTGTCTGTGGTTCTGTTGTTTAACATTCCTTTATCTGTCTGTGGTTCTGTTGATGTGTTTAACATTCCTATATCTGTCTGTGGTCCAGGTTCTGTTGATGTGTTTAACATTCCTTTATCTGTCTGTGGTTCTGTTGGTGTGTTTAACATTCCTTTATCTGTCTGTGGTTCTGTTGGTGTTAAACATTCCTTTATCTGTCTGTGGTTCTGTTGGTGTGTTAAACATTCCTTTATCTGTCTGTGGTTCTGTTGGTGTGTTTAACATTCCTTTATCTGTCTGTGGTTCTGTTGGTGTGTTTAACATTCCTATATCTGTCTGTGGTCCAGGTTCTGTTGATGTGTTTAACATTCCTTTATCTGTCTGTGGTTCTGTTGATGTGCTTAACATTCCTTTATCTGTCTGTGGTTCTGTTGGTGTGTTTAACATTCCTTTATCTGTCTGTGGTCCAGGTTCTGTTGATGTGTTTAACATTCCTTTATCTATCTGTGGTCCAGGTTCTGTTGGTGTGTTTAACATTCCGTTATCTGTCTGTGGTTCTGTTGGTGTGTTTAACATTCCTTTATCTGTCTGTGGTTCTGTTGTTAAACATTCCTTTATCTGTCTGTGGTTCTGTTGATGCGTTAAATATTCATTTATCTGTCTGTGGTCCAGGTTCTGTTGATGTGTTAAACATTCCTTTATCTGTCTGTGGTTCTGTTGATGTGTTTAACATTCCTTTCTGTCTGTGGTTCTGTTGATGTGCTTAACATTCCTTTATCTGTCTGTGGTCCAGGTTCTGTTGATGTGTTTAACATTCCTTTATCTGTCTGTGGTCCAGGTTCTGTTGATGTGTTTAACATTCCTTTATCTGTATGTGGTCCAGGTTCTGTTGATGTGCTTAACATTCCTTTATCTGTCTGTGGTTCGGTTGATGTGCTTAACATTCCTTTATCTGTCTGTGGTCCAGGTTCTGTTTAACATTCCTTTATCTCTCTGTGGTCCAGGTTCTGTTGTGTTAAACATTCTTTATCTGTCTGTGGTCCAGGTTCTGTTGATGCGTTTAACATTCCTTTATCTGTCTGTGGTCCAGGTTCTGTTGGTGTGTTTAACATTCCTTTATCTGTCTGTGGTTCTGTTGGTGTGTTCAACATTCCTTTATCTGTCTGTGGTTCTGTTGTTGTGTTTAACATTCCTTTATCTGCCTGTGGTTCTGTTGATGTGTTTAACATTCCTTTATATGTATGTGGTTCTGTTGTTTAACATTCCTTTATCTGTCTGTGGTTCTGTTTAACATTCCTTTATCTGTCTGTGGTTATGTTGTTTAACATTCCTTTATCTGTCTGTGGTTCTGTTGTTTAACATTCCGTTATCTGCCTGTGGTTCTGTTTAACATTCCTGTATCTGCCTGTGGTTCTGTTGTTTAACATTCCTTTATCTGTCTGTGGTTCTGTTGTTTAACATTCCTTTATCTGTCTGTGGTTATGTTGTTTAACATTCATTTATCTGTCTGTGGTTCTGTTGTTGTGTTTAACATTCCGTTATCTGTCTGTGGTTCTGTTGTTTAACATTCCTTTATCTGTCTGTGGTTCTGTTGGTGTTAAACATTCCTTTATCTGTCTGTGGTTCTGTTGGTGTGTTAAACATTCCTATATCTGTCTGTGGTTCTGTTGGTGTGTTTAACATTCCTTTATCTGTCTGTGGTTCTGTTGGTGTGTTTAACATTCCTATATCTGTCTGTGGTCCAGGTTCTGTTGATGTGTTTAACATTCCTTTAACTGTCTGTGGTTCTGTTGGTGTGTTAAACATTCCTTTATCTGTCTGTGGTTCTGTTGGTGTGTTTAACTTTCCTATATCTGTCTGTGGTCCAGGTTCTGTTGATGTGTTTAACATTCCTTTATCTGTCTGTGGTTCTGTTGATGTGCTTAACATTCCTTTATCTGTCTGTGGTTCTGTTGGTGTGTTTAACATTCCTTAATCTGTCTGTGGTCCAGGTTCTGTTGATGTGTTTAACATTCCTTTATCTATCTGTGGTCCAGGTTCTGTTGGTGTGTTTAACATTCCGTTATCTGTCTGTGGTTCTGTTGGTGTGTTTAACATTCCTTTATCTGTCTGTGGTTCTGTTGTTAAACATTCCTTTATCTGTCTGTGGTTCTGTTGATGCGTTAAATATTCATTTATCTGTCTGTGGTCCAGGTTCTGTTGATGTGTTAAACATTCCTTTATCTGTCTGTGGTTCTGTTGATGTGTTTAACATTCCTTTCTGTCTGTGGTTCTGTTGATGTGCTTAACATTCCTTTATCTGTCTGTGGTCCAGGTTCTGTTGATGTGTTTAACATTCCTTTATCTGTCTGTGGTCCAGGTTCTGTTGATGTGTTTAACATTCCTTTATCTGTATGTGGTCCAGGTTCTGTTGATGTGCTTAACATTCCTTTATCTGTCTGTGGTTCGGTTGATGTGCTTAACATTCCTTTATCTGTCTGTGGTCCAGGTTCTGTTTAACATTCCTTTATCTCTCTGTGGTCCAGGTTCTGTTGTGTTAAACATTCTTTATCTGTCTGTGGTCCAGGTTCTGTTGATGCGTTTAACATTCCTTTATCTGTCTGTGGTCCAGGTTCTGTTGGTGTGTTTAACATTCCTTTATCTGTCTGTGGTTCTGTTGGTGTGTTCAACATTCCTTTATCTGTCTGTGGTTCTGTTGTTGTGTTTAACATTCCTTTATCTGCCTGTGGTTCTGTTGATGTGTTTAACATTCCTTTATATGTATGTGGTTCTGTTGTTTAACATTCCTTTATCTGTCTGTGGTTCTGTTTAACATTCCTTTATCTGTCTGTGGTTATGTTGTTTAACATTCCTTTATCTGTCTGTGGTTCTGTTGTTTAACATTCCGTTATCTGCCTGTGGTTCTGTTTAACATTCCTGTATCTGCCTGTGGTTCTGTTGTTTAACATTCCTTTATCTGTCTGTGGTTCTGTTGTTTAACATTCCTTTATCTGTCTGTGGTTATGTTGTTTAACATTCCTTTATCTGTCTGTGGTTCTGTTGTTGTGTTTAACATTCCGTTATCTGTCTGTGGTTCTGTTGTTTAACATTCCTTTATCTGTCTGTGGTTATGTTGTTTAACATTCCTTTATCTGTCTGTGGTTCTGTTGTTGTGTTTAACATTCCTTTATCTGTCTGTGGTTCTGTTGTTTAACATTCCTATATCTGTCTGTGGTCCAGGTTCTGTTGATGTGTTTAACATTCCTTTATCTGTCTGTGGTTCTGTTGGTGTGTTTAACATTCCTTTATCTGTCTGTGGTTCTGTTGGTGTGTTTAACATTCCTTTATCTGTCTGTGGTTCTGTTGGTGTTAAACATTCCTTTATCTGTCTGTGGTTCTGTTGGTGTGTTAAACATTCCTATATCTGTCTGTGGTTCTGTTGGTGTGTTTAACATTCCTTTATCTGTCTGTGGTTCTGTTGGTGTGTTTAACATTCCTATATCTGTCTGTGGTCCAGGTTCTGTTGATGTGTTTAACATTCCTTTAACTGTCTGTGGTTCTGTTGGTGTGTTAAACATTCCTTTATCTGTCTGTGGTTCTGTTGGTGTGTTTAACTTTCCTATATCTGTCTGTGGTCCAGGTTCTGTTGATGTGTTTAACATTCCTTTATCTGTCTGTGGTTCTGTTGATGTGCTTAACATTCCTTTATCTGTCTGTGGTTCTGTTGGTGTGTTTAACATTCCTTTATCTGTCTGTGGTCCAGGTTCTGTTGATGTGTTTAACATTCCTTTATCTATCTGTGGTCCAGGTTCTGTTGGTGTGTTTAACATTCCGTTATCTGTCTGTGGTTCTGTTGGTGTGTTTAACATTCCTTTATCTGTCTGTGGTTCTGTTGTTAAACATTCCTTTATCTGTCTGTGGTTCTGTTGATGCGTTAAATATTCATTTATCTGTCTGTGGTCCAGGTTCTGTTGATGTGTTAAACATTCCTTTATCTGTCTGTGGTTCTGTTGATGTGTTTAACATTCCTTTCTGTCTGTGGTTCTGTTGATGTGCTTAACATTCCTTTATCTGTCTGTGGTCCAGGTTCTGTTGATGTGTTTAACATTCCTTTATCTGTCTGTGGTCCAGGTTCTGTTGATGTGTTTAACATTCCTTTATCTGTATGTGGTCCAGGTTCTGTTGATGTGCTTAACATTCCTTTATCTGTCTGTGGTTCGGTTGATGTGCTTAACATTCCTTTATCTGTCTGTGGTCCAGGTTCTGTTTAACATTCCTTTATCTCTCTGTGGTCCAGGTTCTGTTGTGTTAAACATTCTTTATCTGTCTGTGGTCCAGGTTCTGTTGATGCGTTTAACATTCCTTTATCTGTCTGTGGTCCAGGTTCTGTTGGTGTGTTTAACATTCCTTTATCTGTCTGTGGTTCTGTTGGTGTGTTCAACATTCCTTTATCTGTCTGTGGTTCTGTTGGTGTGTTTAACATTCCTTTATCTGTCTGTGGTCCAGGTTCTGTTGTGTTAAACATTCCTTTATCTGTCTGTGGTCCAGGTTCTGTTGATGTGTTAAACATTCCTTTATCTGTCTGTGGTCCAGGTTCTGTTGATGTGCTTAACATTCCTTTATCTGTCTGTGGTCCAGGTTCTGTTTGTGTGTTTAACATTCCTTTATCTGTCTGTGGTTCTGTTGGTGTGTTTAACATTCCTTTATCTGTCTGTGGTCCAGGTTCTGTTGTTTAACATTCCTTTATATGTCTGTGGTTCTGTTGATGTGTTAAATATTCCTTTATCTGTCTGTGGTTCTGTTGATGTGTTTAACATTCCTTTATCTGTCTGTGGTCCAGGTTCTGTTGTGTTTAACATTCCTTTATCTGTCTGTGGTCCAGGTTCTGTTGATGCGTTTAACATTCCTTTATCTGTCTGTGGTTCTGTTGTTTAACATTCCTTTATCTGTCTGTGGTCCAGGTTCTGTTGTTTAACATTCCTTTATATGTCTGTGGTTCTGTTGATGTGTTAAATATTCCTTTATCTGTCTGTGGTTCTGTTGATGTGTTTAACATTCCTTTATCTGTCTGTGGTCCAGGTTCTGTTGTGTTTAACATTCCTTTATCTGTCTGTGGTCCAGGTTCTGTTGATGCGTTTAACATTCCTTTATCTGTCTGTGGTTCTGTTGTTTAACATTCCTTTATCTGTCTGTGGTCCAGGTTCTGTTGATGTGTTAAATATTCCTTTATCTGTCTGTGGTCCAGGTTCTGTTGTGTTTAACATTCCTTTATCTGTCTGTGGTCCAGGTTCTGTTGATGTGTTTAACATTCCTTTATCTGTCTGTGGTCCAGGTTCTGTTGATGTGTTAAACATTCCTTTATCTGTCTGTGGTTCTGTTGATGTGCTTAACATTCCTTTATCTGTCTGTGGTCCAGGTTCTGTTGTGTTTAACATTCCTTTATCTGTCTGTGGTTCTGTTAATGTGTTTAACATTCCTTTATCTGTCTGTGGTTCTGTTGTGTTAAATATTCCTTTATCTGTCTGTGGTCCAGGTTCTGTTGATGTGTTTAACATTCCTTTATCTGTCTGTGGTCCAGGTTCTGTTGTTTAACATTCCTTTATCTGTCTGTGGTTCTGTTTATGTGTTAAATATTCCTATATCTGTCTGTGGTCCAGGTTCTGTTGATGTGTTTAACATTCCTTTATCTGTCTGTGGTTCTGTTGTTGTGTTTAACATTCCTTTATCTGTCTGTGGTCCAGGTTCTGTTGGTGTGTTTAACATTCCTTTATCTGTCTGTGGTTCTGTTGATGTATTAAATATTCCTATATCTGTCTGTGGTTCTGTTGGTGTGTTTAACATTCCTTTATCTGTCTGTGGTCCAGGTTCTGTTGATGTTAAACATTCCTTTATCTGTCTGTGGTCCAGGTTCTGTTGATGTGTTTAACATTCCTTTATCTGTCTGTGGTCCAGGTTCTGTTGATGTGTTTAACATTCCTTTATCTGTCTGTGGTCCAGGTTCTGTTGATGTGTTTAACATTCCTTTATCTGTCTGTGGTCCAGTTTCTGTTGATGTGTTAAACATTCCTTTACCTGTCTGTGGTCCAGGTTCTGTTGATGTGCTTAACATTCCTTTATCTGTCTGTGGTCCAGGTTCTGTTGATATGTTTAACATTCCTTTATCTGTCTGTGGTCCAGGTTCTGTTGTGTTTAACATTCCTTTATCTGTCTGTGGTCCAGGTTCTGTTGATGTGTTAAACATTCCATTATCTGTCTGTGGTCCTGGTTCTGTTGTGTTTAACATTCCTTTATCTGTCTGTGGTCCAGGTTCTGTTGTGTTAAACATTCTTTATCTGTCTGTGGTCCAGGTTCTGTTGATGTGTTTAACATTCCTTTATCTGTCTGTGGTTCTGTTGGTGTGTTAAACATTCCTTTATCTGCCTGTGGATCTGTTGGTGTGTTTAACATTCCTTTATCTGTCTGTGGTCCAGGTTCTGTTGTGTTAAACATTCCTTTATCTGTCTGTGGTCCAGGTTCTGTTGGTGTGTTTAACATTCCTTTATCTGTCTGTGGTTCTGTTGGTGTGTTAAACATTCCTTTATCTGCCTGTGGATCTGTTGGTGTGTTTAACATTCCTTTATCTGTCTTTGGTCCAGGTTCTGTTGTGTTAAACATTCCTTTATCTGTCTGTGGTCCAGGTTCTGTTGATGTGTTTAACATTCCTTTATCTGTCTGTGGTTCTGTTGATGTGTTTAACATTCCTTTATCTGTCTGTGGTTCTGTTGTTTAACATTCCTTTATCTGTCTGTGGTCCAGGTTCTGTTGATGTGTTTAACATTCCTTTATCTGTCTGTGGTTATGTTGTTGTGTTTAACATTCCTTTATCTGTCTGTGGTTCTGTTGATGTGTTTAACATTCCTTTATCTGTCTATGGTTCTGTTGATGTGCTTAACATTCCTTTATCTGTCTGTGGTCCAGGTTCTGTTGATGTGTTAAACATTCCTTTATCTGTCTGTGGTTCTGTTGATGTGCTTAACATTCCTTTATCTGTCTGTGGTCAAGGTTCTGTTGATGTTAAACATTTCTTTATCTGTCTGTGGTCCAGGTTCTGTTGATGTGTTTAACATTCCTTTATCTGTCTGTGGTCCAGGTTCTGTTGATGTGTTTAACATTCCTTTATCTGTCTGTGGTCCAGGTTCTGTTGATGTGTTTAACATTCCTTTATCTGTCTGTGGTCCAGGTTCTGTTGATGTGTTTAACATTCCTTTATCTGTCTGTGGTCCAGGTTCTGTTGATGTGTTAAACATTCCTTTATCTGTCTGTGGTCCAGGTTCTGTTGATGTGTTTAACATTCCTTTATCTGTCTGTGGTCCAGGTTCTGTTGTGTTTAACATTCCTTTATCTGTCTGTGGTCCAGGTTCTGTTGATGTGTTTAACATTCCTTTATCTGTCTGTGGTTCTGTTGATGTGCTTAACATTCCTTTATCTGTCTGTGGTCAAGGTTCTGTTGATGTTAAACATTTCTTTATCTGTCTGTGGTCCAGGTTCTGTTGATGTGTTTAACATTCCTTTATCTGTCTGTGGTCCAGGTTCTGTTGATGTGTTTAACATTCCTTTATCTGTCTGTGGTCCAGGTTCTGTTGATGTGTTTAACATTCCTTTATCTGTCTGTGGTCCAGGTTCTGTTGATGTGTTTAACATTCCTTTATCTGTCTGTGGTCCAGGTTCTGTTGATGTGTTAAACATTCCTTTATCTGTCTGTGGTCCAGGTTCTGTTGATGTGTTTAACATTCCTTTATCTGTCTGTGGTCCAGGTTCTGTTGTGTTTAACATTCCTTTATCTGTCTGTGGTCCAGGTTCTGTTGATGTGTTTAACATTCCTTTATCTGTCTGTGGTCCAGGTTCTGTTGTGTTTAACATTCCTTTATCTGTCTGTGGTCCAGGTTCTGTTGTGCTTAACATTCCTTTATCTGTCTGTGGTTCTGTTGTTTAACATTCCTTTATCTGTCTGTGGTCCAGGTTCTGTTGATGTGTTAAACATTCCTTTATCTGTCTGTGGTCCAGGTTCTGGCTGGCGGTTCAGGAGGTGAAGAAGAGGCCGATTCGGGAGGTCCCTACAAGGGTCCAGGAGATCTGGCAGGAGTTCTTGGCCCCAGGGGCCCCCAGTGCCATTAACGTTGACTCCAAGAGCTACGACAAGACCACACAGAATGTCAAGGACCCCGGACGATACGCCTTCGAGGACGCACAGGTCTGTGAGGAGTCAGGAAGTAGTGTTCTGAATGGGGAGAGTAATACTGCAGCTGAATAGGAACAATGTTCTGTTTAATTACTTCTTTGTGACTCTCCGGCCCGTTTATACCTGGTGCTAACATGCGTCCTTTGTCCTTTCTTGTCCAGATTCTGATTTTGCCCACATTTTTAGACAGGTGTTAGAATGGAGTGAGGTTATTGGTGGGTTGGTTCACAGTAAGGTTAGAATGGAGTGGGGTTATTGGTGGGTTGGTTCACAGTAAGGTTAGAATGGAGTGGGGTTATTGGTGGGTTAGTACACAGTAAGGTTAGAATGGAGTGGGGTTATTGGTGGGTTGGAATGGAGTGGGGTTATTGGTGGGTTGGTACACAGTAAGGTTGGAATGGAGTGGGGTTATTGGTGGGTTGGTTCACAGTAAGGTTGGAATGGAGTGGGGTTATTGGTGGGTTAGAATGGAGTGGGGTTATTGGTGGGTTGGTACACAGTAAGGTTGGAATGGAGTGGGGTTATTGGTGGGTTGGTACACAGTAAGGTTGGTATGGAGTGGGGTTATTGGTGGGTTGGTTTACAGTAAGGTTAGAATGGAGTGGGGTTGTCGGTGGGTTGGTACACAGTAAGGTTGGTATGGAGTGGGGTTATTGGTGGGTTGGTTTACAGTAAGGTTGGAATGGAGTGGAGTTATTGGTGGGTTTGAATGGAGTGTGGTTATTGGTGGGTTGGTACACAGTAAGGTTGGAATGGAGTGGGGTTATTGGTGGGTTGGTACACAGTAAGGTTGGTATAGAGTGGGGTTATTGGTGGGTTGGTTTACAGTAAGGTTGGAATGGAGTGGGGTTATTGGTGGGTTGGAACACAGTAAGGTTAGAATGGAGTGGGGTTATTGGTGGGTTGGTACACAGTAAGGTTAGAATGGAGTGGGGTTGTCGGTGGGTTGGTACACAGTAAGGTTAGAATGGAGTGGGGTTATTGGTGGGTTGGAACACAGTAAGGTTAGAATGGAGTGGGGTTATTGGTGGGTTGGTACACAGTAAGGTTAGAATGGAGTGGGGTTGTCGGTGGGTTGGTACACAGTAAGGTTAGAATGGAGTGGGGTTATTGGTGGGTTGGAATGGAGTGTGGTTATTGGTGGGTTGGAACACAGTAAGGTTGGAGTGGGGTTATTGGTGGGTTGGAACACAGTAAGGTTATAATGGAGTGGGGTTATTGGTGGGTTGCTACACAGTAAGGTTAGAATGGAGTGGGGTTATTGGTGGGTTGGTTCACAGTAAGGTTAGAATGGAGTGGGGTTGTCGGTGGGTTGGTTTACAGTAAGGTTAGAATGGAGTGGGGTTGTCGGTGGGTTGGTTTACAGTAAGGTTGGAATGGAGTGGGGTTATTGGTGGGTTAGAATGGAGTGGCGTTATTGGTGGGTCTGTAAACAGTAAGGTTGGAATGGAGTGGGGTTATTGGTGGGTTAGAATGGAGTGGGGTTATTGGTGGGTTAGAATGGAGTGGGGTTATTGGTGGGTCTCTACACAGTAAGGTTAGAATGGAGTGGGGTTATTGGTGGGTTATAATGGAGTGGGGTTATTGGTGGGTTATAATGGAGTGGGGTTATTGGTGGGTTATAATGGAGTGGGGTTATTGGTGGGTTAGAATGGAGTGGGGTTATTGGTGGGTTAGAATGGAGTGGGGTTATTGGTGGGTTAGAATGGAGTGGGGTTATTGGTGGGTTAGAATGGAGTGGGGTTATTGGTGGGTTAGAATGGAGTGGGGTTATTGGTGGGTCTCTACACAGTAAGGTTAGAATGGAGTGGGGTTATTGGTGGGTTAGAATGGAGTGGGGTTATTGGTGGGTTAGAATGGAGTGGGGTTATTGGTGGGTTAGAATGGAGTGGGGTTATTGGTGGGTCTGTAAACAGTAAGATTGGAATGTACCTTCTCTGTTTCAGGAGCACATCTACAAGCTGATGAAGAGTGATTCCTACAGCCGCTTCCTCCGCTCTACTTTCTACCAGGAGCTGCTACAGGCCAAGAAGAAGGTAAACAACTGGCTGAGGAGGCCGGACGTCTGACTCTGGGTCACAGCTGTATCTGTGGAGGATTACAGCAGCTCGGGACGGACGGATGGATGAGAGGTTCAATACAGAGCAGAGGAATTACACTCCAAATCAATTTATGAAAACATCAGTCAAATATCAAATCACAAGACAATATAATCTCATTGTATTGGCAGCAGAGCCAGCAGGACAGGGTGATCAGGAAGCTCAACTATGGTGTCGACAGTACAGCACCTATCACTATGAATGTCTTCCCTCCCGTCTCTACCTCTTTCAGCTCATCCATAGAGCTGTGAATGTCTTCCATCCAGTGTCTATCACACTTCAGCTTTCTTGTCGGGGCTGAAATACTCTGGTAAACACGATAAGTGGTGTAGGGGCTGAAACACTGGTAAACACGGTAAGTGGTGTAGGGGCTGAAACACTCTGGTAAACACGGTAAGTGGTGTAGGGGCTGAAACACTGGTAAACAGGGTAAGTGGTGTAGGGGCTGAAACACTCTGGTAAACAGGGTAAGTGGTGTAGGGGCTGAAACACTCTGGTAAACAGGGTAAGTGGTGTAGGGGCTGAAACACTCTGGTAAACAGGGTAAGTGGTGTAGGGGCTGAAACACTGGTAAACAGGGTAAGTGGTGTAGGGGCTGAAACACTGGTAAACAGGGTAAGTGGTGTAGGGGCTGAAACACTGGTAAACAGGGTAAGTGGTTTAAAGGCTGAAAATGCGAAGTGATGCGTGTTTACAGACTCTACTAGGTCTTTATCCTTACCACACTGACTCACAGCAGTCTGGTCCATCGTTACCACACTGACTCACAGCAGTCTGGTCCATCGTTACCACATTGACTCACAGCAGTCTGGTCCGTCGTTACCACACTGACTCACAGCAGTCTGGTGCGTCGTTACCACACTGACTCACAGCAGTCAGGTCCATCGTTACCACACTGACTCACAGCAGTCTGGTCCGTCGTTACCACACTGACTCACAGCAGTCTGGTGCGTCGTTACCACACTGACTCACAGCAGTCTGGTCCATCGTTACCACACTGACTCACAGCAGTCTGGTGCATCGTTACCACACTGACTCACAGCAGTCTGGTCCATCGTTACCACACTGACTCATAGCAGTCTGGTCCATCGTTACCACACTGACTCACAGCAGTCTAGTGCATCGTTACCACACTGACTCACAGCAGTCTGGTCCATCGTTACCACAATGACTAATAGCTGTCTGGTCCATCGTTACCACACTGACTCACAGCAGTCTGGTCCATCGTTACCACACTGACTCACAGCAGTCTGGCGCATCGTTACCACACTGACTCACAGCAGTCTGGTGCATCGTTCGTTACCACACTGACTCACAGCAGTCTGGTCCATCGTTACCACACTGACTCACAGCAGTCTGGTCCATCGTTACCACACTGACTCACAGCAGTCTGGTGCGTCGTTACCACACTGACTCACAGCGGTCTGGTGCATCGTTACCACACTGACTCACAGCAGTCTGGTGCGTCGTTACCACACTGACTCACAGCAGTCTGGTCCATCGTTACCACACTGACTCACAGCAGTCTGGTGCATCGTTACCACACTGACTCACAGCAGTCTGGTCCATCGTTACCACACTGACTCACAGCAGTCTGGTGCATCGTTACCACACTGACTCACAGCAGTCTAGTGCATCGTTACCACACTGACTCACAGCAGTCTGGTCCATCGTTACCACAATGACTAATAGCTGTCTGGTCCATCGTTACCACACTGACTCACAGCAGTCTGGTCCATCGTTACCACACTGACTCACAGCAGTCTGGCGCATCGTTACCACACTGACTCACAGCAGTCTGGTGCATCGTTCGTTACCACACTGACTCACAGCAGTCTGGTCCATCGTTACCACACTGACTCACAGCAGTCTGGTCCATCGTTACCACACTGACTCACAGCAGTCTGGTGCGTCGTTACCACACTGACTCACAGCGGTCTGGTGCATCGTTACCACACTGACTCACAGCAGTCTGGTGCGTCGTTACCACACTGACTCACAGCAGTCTGGTCCATCGTTACCACACTGACTCACAGCAGTCTGGTGCATCGTTACCACACTGACTCACAGCAGTCTGGTCCATCGTTACCACACTGACTCACAGCAGTCTGGTCCATCGTTACCACACTGACTCACAGCAGTCTGGTCCATCGTTACCACACTGACTCACAGCAGTCTGGTGCGGCGTTACCACACGGACTCACAGCAGTCTGGTGCATCGTTACCACACTGACTCACAGCAGTCTGGTCCATCGTTACCACACTGACTCACAGCAGTCTGGTGCGTCGTTACCACACTGACTCACAGCAGTCTGGTCCATCGTTACCACACTGACTCACAGCAGTCTGGTGCATCGTTACCACACTGACTCACAGCAGTCTGGTCCATCGTTAACACACTGACTCACTGCAGTCTGGTCCATCGTTACCACACTGACTCACAGCAGTCTGGTCCATCGTTAACACACTGACTCACAGCAGTCTGGTCCATCGTTACCACACTGACTCATAGCAGTCTGGTGCATCGTTACCACACTGACTCACAGCAGTCTGGTCCATCGTTAACACACTGACTCACAGCAGTCTGGTCCATCGTTACCACACTGACTCACTGCAGTCTGGTCCATCGTTACCACACTGACTCACAGCAGTCTGGTCCATCGTTAACACACTGACTCACAGCAGTCTGGTCCATCGTTAACATACTGACTCACAGCAGTCTGGTCCATCGTTACCACACTGACTCACAGCAGTCTGGTCCATCGTTACCACACTGACTCACAGCAGTCTAGTGCATCGTTACCACACTGACTCACAGCAGTCTGGTCCATCGTTACCACAATGACTCATAGCTGTCTGGTCCATCGTTACCACACTGACTCACAGCAGTCTGGTCCATCGTTACCACACTGACTCACAGCAGTCTGGCGCATCGTTACCACACTGACTCACAGCAGTCTGGTGCATCGTTCGTTACCACACTGACTCACAGCAGTCTGGTCCATCGTTACCACACTGACTCACAGCAGTCTGGTGCATCGTTACCACACTGACTCACAGCAGTCTGGTGCATCGTTACCACACTGACTCACAGCAGTCTGGTCCATCGTTACCACACCGACTCACAGCAGTCTGGTGCATCGTTACCACACTGACTCACAGCAGTCTGGTGCGTCGTTACCACACTGACTCACAGCAGTCTGGTCCGTCGTTACCACACCGACTCACAGCAGTCTGGTGCATCGTTAACACACTGACTCACAGCAGTCTGGTCCATCGTTAACATACTGACTCACAGCAGTCTGGTCCATCGTTAACACACTGACTCACAGCAGTCTGGTCCATCGTTACCACACTGACTCACAGCAGTCTGGTGCATCGTTACCACACCGACTCACAGCAGTCTGGTCCATCGTTACCACACCGACTCACAGCAGTCTGGTGCATCGTTACCACACCGACTCACAGCAGTCTGGTGCATCGTTACCACACCGACTCACAGCAGTCTGGTGCATCGTTACCACACCGACTCACAGCAGTCTGGTGCATCGTTACCACACTGACTCACAGCAGTCTGGTCCATCGTTACCACACCGACTCACAGCAGTCTGGTGCATCGTTACCACACTGACTCACAGCAGTCTGGTCCATTGTGTCAATGATCCCATTCAAAAAGATTTTCCCTCCGCATATCACAATGATCTTGAAACCCTCCTTTGTGGTTTACAATTTTGAACATTGTCCTTCATAAAAAATGAAATATCTGCTGAGTCGACTGCAATGTAAGATTTGAGACTTGTCCACATGATGAGTAGATATAGATATAGTATATATGTACAGATATATGCACTGAGATGGTGATATGCAGGCTGTGGTTAATTTATCCCATTTTATTTTTGTCCACAGAAAAGTAAGAACTTATTCTGAGGAACTCCACTTCCAGGTAAAGATGATTATAACCGTAACCGCTGACCTTTAACCCTTCACCTTACATACACCTAACCCCTGACCTTTAACCCCTAACTCTACATACACCTAATCCCAGCTTCATGTCCACTCCCCAGCCCCACCCCACCCTAACCTCAGCTTCATGTCTGCTCCACCCTAACCCCTAACCTCTAACCCCAGCTTCATGTCCACTCCCCAGCTCCACCCTAACCCCAGCTTCATGTCCACTCTCCAGCTCTACCCTAACCCCTAACCTCAGCTTCATGTCCACTCCCCAATTCAACCCTAACCCCTAACCTCAGCTTCATGTCCACTCCCCAGCTTCATGTCCACTCCCCAGATCCACCCTAACCCCTAACCCCTAACCCCAGCTTCATGTCCACTCCCCAGTTCTACTCTAACCCCTAACCCCAGCTTCATGTCCACTCCCCAGTTCTACTCTAACCTCTAACCCCAGCTTCATGTCCACTCCCCAGTTCTACTCTAACCTCTAACCCCAGCTTTATGTCCACTCCCCAGATCCACCCTAACCCCTAACCTCTAACCCCAGCTTCATGTCCACTCCCCAGCTCCACCCTAACCCCTAACCTCTAACCCCAGCTTCATGTCCCTAAAACACTATGCTATACAAAGTGTGTCCTATTTAGTGCTTGACTTGTAACTCAAATGTGACAGATCGAGGGCTTGATCCAATCAGATCTGAGACAACAGAATAGCAGTGCCGTTGTTTTAAGTTAGGCCATGTCGGAGGTTTCACTGTGTTGGAGCTGTGAAGATCCCGGCTGTTATACCTAACGCGGATGCTTCTAGTCGTATCAGTATAAATCCTATGCAGCCTTGTTACAAGACTGGAATGTGTTCTAAGCTACACCTCCATTGTGCTGATAGAAATCCTTATTATATTAGTTGAGGGATTTTCTAATTATGACCTTCGTTATTTTCTATTAAAAAAACAAAACTTTCTCCTTCGTTCTCTCTAACGCGATAGTGGGACAGGTGTGGCTCCGTGACAACGATCACAACAGCAGCTCACCGACGTGACTTCGGCTCCAACACAGTGGCTCCAACACAGTAGCTCCAACACAGTGGCTCCAACACAGTGGCTCCAACACAGTGGCTC
Source organism: Oncorhynchus mykiss (assembly GCF_057628025.1). Lineage (NCBI taxonomy): Eukaryota > Metazoa > Chordata > Actinopteri > Salmoniformes > Salmonidae > Oncorhynchus > Oncorhynchus mykiss. The sequence continues at coordinate 63,049,905 of NC_143044.1, read as the reverse complement.
CAACACAGTGGCTCCAACACAGTGGCTCCAACACAGTGGCTCCAACACAGTGGCTCCAACACAGTACCCACCTATAAGCCAATGAGGAAACCGCTGCTATCTGGTATCGCTGGGTTATAAAGTTAGATCTGATTGAATCCAGGCCTTAGGGATCTATGTTATATGTATCGCTGAAGCATTACAGATCACATTGATAGAACATTTTAAAGGTAACCTCTGATTGAGGGGACATGTGAAGCGTTTACAGTGAAATGAGCTAACGCAGAAACATTGAAGGTAAATTTCAATTGGGTTGGGTTACAATGAACTTCACGATACTTAATTGAATAGACTCCTTATTGAATCTAGGCCTTAGTATCAATCCTCTGTCTATTTGTCTCCTTTTTTTTTAGGTCAAATCATTTAGATGGAATCACCCTGGAACAATGTAATGTTTTAGCCTTAGGAGAGAGAGGAGAGAGGACCAGATCATTTGTACATTAATGTAATGTTTTAGGGAGAGAGAGGAGGACCAGATCATTTGTACATTAATGTAATGTTTTAGGGAGAGAGAGGAGAGAGGACCAGATCATTTGTACATTAATGTAATGTTTTAGGGAGAGAGAGGCGAGAGGACCAGATCATTTGTACATTAATGTAATGTTTTAGGGAGAAAGAGGAGAGAGGACCAGATCATTTGTACATTAATGTAATGTTTTAGGGAGAGAGAGGAGAGAGGACCAGATCATTTGTACATTAATGTAATGTTTTAGGGAGAGAGAGGAGATGGGACCAGATCATTTGTACATTAATGTAATGTTTTAGGGAGAGAGAGGAGAGAGGACCAGATCATTTGTACATTAATGTAATGTTTTAGGGAGAGAGAGGAGAGAGGACCAGATCATTTGTACATTAATGTAATGTTTTAGGGAGAGAGAGGAGAGAGGACCAGATCATTTGTACATTAATGTAATGTTTTAGGGAGAAAGAGGAGAGAGGACCAGATCATTTGTACATTAATGTAATGTTTTAGGGAGAGAGAGGAGGACCAGATCATTTGTACATTAATGTAATGTTTTAGGGAGAGAGAGGAGGACCAGATCATTTGTACATTAATGTAATGTTTTAGGGAGAGAGAGGAGAGAGGACCAGATCATTTGTACATTAATGTAATGTTTTAGGGAGAGAGAGGAGGACCAGATCATTTGTACATTAATGTAATGTTTTAGGGAGAGAGAGGAGAGAGGACCAGATCATTTGTACATTAATGTAATGTTTTAGGGAGAAAGAGGAGAGAGGACCAGATCATTTGTACATTAATGTAATGTTTTAGGGAGAGAGAGGAGGACCAGATCATTTGTACATTAATGTAATGTTTTAGGGAGAGAGAGGAGAGAGGACCAGATCATTTGTACATTAATGTAATGTTTTAGCCTTGGGAGAGAGGAGAGAGGACCAGATCATTTGTACATTAATGTAATGTTTTAGGGAGAGAGAGGAGAGAGGACCAGATCATTTGTACATTAATGTAATGTTTTAGGGAGAGAGAGGAGAGAGGACCAGATCATTTGTACATTAATGTAATGTTTTAGGGAGAGAGAGGAGAGAGGACCAGATCATTTGTACATTAATGTAATGTTTTAGGGAGAGAGAGGAGAGAGGACCAGATCATTTGTACATTAATGTAATGTTTTAGCCTTGGGAGAGAGAGGAGATGGGACCAGATCATTTGTACATGAATGTAATGTTTTAGGGAGAGAGAGGAGAGAGGACCAGATCATTTGTACATTAATGTAATGTTTTAGGGAGAGAGAGGAGAGAGGACCAGATCATTTGTACATTAATGTAATGTTTTAGCCTTGGGAGAGAGGAGAGAGGACCAGATCATTTGTACATTAATGTAATGTTTTAGGGAGAGAGAGGAGAGAGGACCAGATCATTTGTACATTAATGTAATGTTTTAGGGAGAGAGAGGAGAGAGGACCAGATCATTTGTACATTAATGTAATGTTTTAGGGAGAGAGAGGAGAGAGGACCAGATCATTTGTACATGAATGTAATGTTTTAGGGAGAGAGAGGAGAGAGGACCAGATCATTTGTACATTAATGTAATGTTTTAGGGAGAGAGAGGAGAGGGGACCAGATCATTTGTACATTAATGTAGTCTTGTCCGTCTCAAGGATCCACCACTCGACAGACAGACAAGTAGGTCTGACGTGAAAGGAGTTGATTTCCTATCCTGACATTTCATTCTGTCCCCAGCAGTACAAAAAATTAGGATCAAGGCCTCTTGGACTTTTTGTTGTTGTTGTTGATAGACATTCAAGTGAACTCACAAATGCCTTGTCCTCTATGAACATACCATTAGCTACGTATCAACTGGATCTCATCGGTGTGCGTCTCCAACTCCATCAAGTGAACTCACAAATGCCTTGTCCTCTATGAACATACCATTAGCTACGAATCAACTGGATCTCATCGCTGTGCGTCTCCCAACTCCATCGCAAGCTGGGAATAACGTGTCAAATATGTAAACAAAACAAAAAACAAGACATGCTAAAAAAAAAATGAATCTGTCAAACCAAGAAACATCTTCTTGTAGCTCTATTGGATTATGTTCGTCATTGACTGCCATTCCCAGGAAGCACTGCTAGAGATTATGTATTCTCATGATTAAGTCATGATTAAGGCAGTTACCATTACAATACATTTATAACAGATTTCTCAACACACTAAGTGTTATGCAGTACTTACCATGAATAGCGTCTCCGTGAACGCGGGAACATTGTCTTTAAATTTATATTGCGCTCTAGCGCAGGTCTTAAGCACTACGGATTGAATTGAGCCCCAAATGTCTCATTGGTTTATTTTTCTATCATATTTAAATGTTTTCCACTCACTGATTGGATGTATTAAAGCTACAACCGTTACCGGTTTTACATGACTCATATTTCTGGAATATTTTATTTCAAGGGTACCTATGTAGACGTTTTAACACATTAATTACCCATAACCCATGAATGTGTTGGTTATGAAATCCAATCAAGTGTTACCAATATTTCTGTAAATGTCCCTCTTGACAGTTGGTCCTCTGGTACCGGACCGAGCTGATCTCAGATCAGTTCTCTCTTCAGAATGTAAACAAAAAACCCTAACTGGATTATGTGAAGAGTGGTATCACTCTGGATCACGTGGTGAGTGATATCACTCTGGATTACGTGAAAGGTGATATCACCCTGGGTTACGTGGAGAGTGATATCACCCTGGGTTACGTGGAGAGTGATATCACTCTGGGTTACGTGGAGAGTGATATCACTCTGGGTTACGTGGAGAGTGATATCACTCTGGGTTACGTGGAGAGTGATATCACTCTGGGTTACGTGGAGAGTGATATCACTCTGGGTTATGTGGAGAGTGATATCACTCTGGGTTATGTGGAGAGTGATATCACTCTGGGTTATGTGGAGAGTGATATCACTCTGGGTTATGTGGAGAGTGATATCACTCTGGGTTATGTAGAGAGTGATATCACCCTGGGTTATGTAGAGAGTGATATCACTCTGGGTTATGTGGAGAGTGATATCACTCTGGGTTATGTGGAGAGTGATATCACTCTGGGTTATGTGGAGAGTGATATCACTCTGGGTTATGTGGAGAGTGATATCACTCTGGGTTATGTGGAGAGTGATATCACTCTGGGTTATGTGGAGAGTTATATCACTCTGGGTTATGTGGAGAGTGATATCAAGTGACATGGAATCCAGAAGATGGATGTTTTCGACTCAAGATTGATCAGATGTGATGTTAGTCTCATTAATATTAAACATTAATCATCCTCATTGCCTCACCAGTTTGTGTGAGTGATAAAATGTGTATCTGGAATAGGGACAAGAATTTTCCTAATTCCAACCCCAAACCTCTACCCTAATCCTAACCTCAACCCTAATCCTAACCTCAACACTAACCCTAAACCATACTCTAACCCTTAACAATAACCCTCAACCCAAACTATAACCCTAACCCTCAATCCTAACCCCAAACCATAACCCCAAACCGTAACCCTGATTCCTAACCTTAACCCTAACCTCAACCCTAACCTCAACCCTAACCCCTAACCCCTAACCAAAACCCTAACCCTCAAACCTAACTCTCAACCCTAACCCTCAACCCTAACCCTCAACTATAACCCTCAACTATAACCCTCAACCCTAACCCTCAACCCTAACCCTCAACTCTAACCCTCAACTCTAACCCTCAAATCTAACCCTCACTAGGGTAGCCTAGTGGTTAGAGCGTTGGACTAGTAACCGGAAGGTTGTGAGTTCAAACCCCCGAGCTGACAAGGTACAAATCTGTCGTTCTGCCCCTGAACAGGCAGTTAACCCACTGTTCCCAGGCCGTCATTGAAAATAAGAATTTGTTCTTAACTGACTTGCCTGGTTAAATAAAGGTAAAATAAAAAAAAAAAAAAAAAAACTCTAACCCTAACCTAGTACGTTGACTCTAAATCCAGCCTTGATTCTAGATAGTCCCAGTAAGTATGTTGACTCCAAATCCAGCCTTGACACTAGCTAGTCCCAGTAAGTATGTTGACTCTAAATCCAGCCTTAATACTAGATAGTCCCGGTAAGTATGTTGACTCTAAATCCAGCCTTGACACTAGATAGTCCCAGTAAGTACAGTGCCTTGCGAAAGTATTTGGCCCCCTTGAACTTTGCGACCTTTTGCTTCAAACATAAAGATATAAAACTGTATTTTTTTGTGAAGAATCAACAATAAGTGGGACACAATCATGAAGTGGAACGACATTTATTGGATATTTCAAACTTTTTTAACAAATCAAAAACTGAAAAATTGGGCGTGCAAAATTATTCAGCCCCTTTACTTTCAGTGCAGCAAACTCTCTCCAGAAGTTCAGTGAGGATCTCTGAATGATCCAATGTTGACCTAAATGACTAATGATGATAAATACAATCCACCTGTGTGTAATCAAGTCTCCGTATAAATGCACCTGCACTGTGATAGTCTCAGAGGTCCGTTAAAAGCGCAGAGAGCATCATGAAGAACAAGGAACACGCCAGGCAGGTCCGAGATACTGTTGTGAAGAAGTTTAAAGCCGGATTTGGGTATCCAAAGATTTCCCAAGCTTTAAACATCCCAAGGAGCACTGTGCAAGCGATAATGATGAAATGGAAGGAGTATCAGACCACTGCAAATCTACCAAGACCTGGCCGTCCCTCTAAAATTTCAGCTCATACAAGGAGAAGACTGATCAGAGATGCAGCCAAGAGGCCCATGATCACTCTGGATGAACTGCAGAGATCTACAGCTGAGGTGGGAGACTCTGTCCATAGGACAACAATCAGTCGTATATTGCACAAATCTGGCCTTTATGGAAGAGTGGCAAGAAGAAAGCCATTTCTTAAAGATATCCATAAAAAGTGTTGTTTAAAGTTTGCCACAAGCCACCTGGGAGACACACCAAACATGTGGAAGAAGGTGCTCTGGTCAGATGAAACCAAAATTGAACTTTTTGGCAACAATGCAAAACGTTATGTTTGGCGTAAAAGCAACACAGCTGAACACACCATCCCCACTGTCAAACATGGTGGTGGCAGCATCATGGTTTGGGCCTGCTTTTCTTCAGCAGGGACAGGGAAGATGGTTAAAATTGATGGGAAGATGGATGGAGCCAAATACAGGACCATTCTGGAAGAAAACCTGATGGAGTCTGCAAAAGACCTGAGACTGGGACGGAGATTTGTCTTCCAACAAGACAATGATCCAAAACATAAAGCAAAATCTACAATGGTTCAAAAATAAACATATCCAGGTGTTAGAATGGCCAAGTCAAAGTCCAGACCTGAATCCAATCGAGAATCTGTGGAAAGAACTGAAAACTGCTGTTCACAAATGCTCTCCATCCAACCTCACTGAGCTCGAGCTGTTTTGCAAGGAGGAATGGGAAAAAATGTCAGTCTCTCGATGTGCAAAACTGATAGAGACATACCCCAAGCGACTTACAGCTGTAATCGCAGCAAAAGGTGGCGCTACAAAGTATTAACTTAAGGGGGCTGAATAATTTTGCACGCCCAATTTTTCAGTTTTTGATTTGTTAAAAAAGTTTGAAATATCCAATAAATGTCGTTCCACTTCATGATTGTGTCCCACTTGTTGTTGATTCTTCACAAAAAAATACAGTTTTATATCTTTATGTTTGAAGCCTGAAATGTGGCAAAAGGTCGCAAAGTTCAAGGGGGCCGAATACTTTCGCAAGGCACTGTATGTTGACTCTAAATCCAGCCTTGGTACTAGATAGTCCCAGTAAGTATGTTGACTCCAGATCCAGCCTTGGTACTAGCTAGTCCCAGTAAGTATGTTGACTCTAAATCCAGCCTTAATACTAGATAGTCCCGGTAAGTATGTTGACTCTAAATCCAGCCTTGACACTAGATAGTCCCAGTAAGTACAGTGCCTTGCGAAAGTATTCGGCCCCCTTGAACTTTGCGACCTTTTGCCACATTTCAGGCTTCAAACATAAAGATATAAAACTGTATTTTTTTGTGAAGAATCAACAATAAGTGGGACACAATCATGAAGTGGAACGACATTTATTGGATATTTCAAACTTTTTTAACAAATCAAAAACTGAAAAATTGGGCGTGCAAAATTATTCAGCCCCTTTACTTTCAGTGCAGCAAACTCTCTCCAGAAGTTCAGTGAGGATCTCTGAATGATCCAATGTTGACCTAAATGACTAATGATGATAAATACAATCCACCTGTGTGTAATCAAGTCTCCGTATAAATGCACCTGCACTGTGATAGTCTCAGAGGTACGTTAAAAGCGCAGAGAGCATCATGAAGAACAAGGAACACGCCAGGCAGGTCCGAGATACTGTTGTGAAGAAGTTTAAAGCCGGATTTGGGTATCCAAAGATTTCCCAAGCTTTAAACATCCCAAGGAGCACTGTGCAAGCGATAATGATGAAATGGAAGGAGTATCAGACCACTGCAAATCTACCAAGACCTGGCCGTCCCTCTAAAATTTCAGCTCATACAAGGAGAAGACTGATCAGAGATGCAGCCAAGAGGCCCATGATCACTCTGGATGAACTGCAGAGATTTACAGCTGAGGTGGGAGACTCTGTCCATAGGACAACAATCAGTCGTATATTGCACAAATCTGGCCTTTATGGAAGAGTGGCAAGAAGAAAGCCATTTCTTAAAGATATCCATAAAAAGTGTTGTTTAAAGTTTGCCACAAGCCACCTGGGAGACACACCAAACATGTGGAAGAAGGTGCTCTGGTCAGATGAAACCAAAATTGAACTTTTTGGCAACAATGCAAAACGTTATGTTTGGCGTAAAAGCAACACAGCTGAACACACCATCCCCACTGTCAAACATGGTGGTGGCAGCATCATGGTTTGGGCCTGCTTTTCTTCAGCAGGGACAGGGAAGATGGTTAAAATTGATGGGAAGATGGATGGAGCCAAATACAGGACCATTCTGGAAGAAAACCTGATGGAGTCTGCAAAAGACCTGAGACTGGGACGGAGATTTGTCTTCCAACAAGACAATGATCCAAAACATAAAGCAAAATCTACAATGGTTCAAAAATAAACATATCCAGGTGTTAGAATGGCCAAGTCAAAGTCCAGACCTGAATCCAATCGAGAATCTGTGGAAAGAACTGAAAACTGCTGTTCACAAATGCTCTCCATCCAACCTCACTGAGCTCGAGCTGTTTTGCAAGGAGGAATGGGAAAAAATGTCAGTCTCTCGATGTGCAAAACTGATAGAGACATACCCCAAGCGACTTACAGCTGTAATCGCAGCAAAAGGTGGCGCTACAAAGTATTAACTTAAGGGGGCTGAATAATTTTGCACGCCCAATTTTTCAGTTTTTGATTTGTTAAAAAAGTTTGAAATATCCAATAAATGTCGTTCCACTTCATGATTGTGTCCCACTTGTTGTTGATTCTTCACAAAAAAATACAGTTTTATATCTTTATGTTTGAAGCCTGAAATGTGGCAAAAGGTCGCAAAGTTCAAGGGGGCCGAATACTTTCGCAAGGCACTGTATGTTGACTCTAAATCCAGCCTTGGTACTAGATAGTCCCAGTAAGTATGTTGACTCCAGATCCAGCCTTGGTACTAGATAGTCCCAGTAAGTATGTTGACTCTAAATCCAGCCTTGACACTAGCTTCTTAGCAGTGACTTCACTGACATTTTCAACCTCTCTCTGTCTGAGTCTGTAATACCAACATGTTTCAAGCAGACCACCCATAATCCCTGTGCCCAAGAACGCAAAGCTAACCTACCTAAATGACTACCGACCTGTAGCACTCACGTCTGTAGCCATGAAATGCTTTGAAAGGCTGGTCATGGCTCACATCAACAACCTCATCCCAGAAACCCCTAGACCCACTCCAATTTGCATACCGCCCTAACAGATCCACAGATGATACAATCTCTATTGCAATCCACACTGCCCTTTCCCATCTGGACAAATGGATCACCTCTTTGAGAGTGCTGTTTATTGACTACAGCTCAGCGTTCAACACCATAGTGCCCTCAAAGCTCATCAATATGCTAAGGACCCTGGGACTAAACTCCTCCCTCTGCAATTGTATCTTGTACTTCCTGACAGGCGAAAGTGTAAAAGATGGGTGAAGAATCCAGCTACGAACTGGTGCGTTTGTCACAACTTGGGGAAGCTAATGGGAGACGGTGTGGCTACATTACCATAATGCTGTTTATACAATAGCCTCAGATCTGAGGTTTACAGCTAATTGTTGTATAAGATGAATGAGTGAGTATGATACTGTTTGTATAATTGTGTAATATAATTGTGGACTGTTTAATGAAGAAAAACACAATTCCCTTTTGATTTGAACTAAATCAGAGGACCGCCCCTGAGCCCAGTTAGGGTCAGGCCTCCTGGGACAGCCCCTTTTCTGCCATTCCGAATAAAACCCAACTTTGAGAAATTATCACCAGACCATGTTCTTCTCCATTAGGGCAGGACAAAGGTTGTAGACCATTGCTGAATCTTTTAACCATACCACGTGGTTAAACTCTTAGACTATCGATACCGACAGAATGAGAACAAGTCTTTGATATTGATTACTAGTCTGCAGCTAGGAATTCGGTATCATTGAACGTGAAGAACGACAACCGCCGAAACATCCATCAGTAACGAATGTCACTTTGAACTATCCCCTCTAACCAAGACAGAGAGAGAGAGAGAGAGAGAGAGAGAGACGGACAACTCTACAAAAGACTTTTCACCAGCGATCAAGACGACACACTGAGCGTAAATATATATATTGATTGCAATTGTTCCCGAATGAGTGAGAGTTCATGTGTAAGGGATTAGCATCTTAATTGTTATAATTAACTCTGTAGGGACTTCTTAGTCAACCCCCCATTGCCCCTCTGTCTAACAAGCCACCATGCCGGTTCAGCCCACTAGGGAACATTCTATCATTTCATGTAACCATATTTACTGTTTGTTTATGCATTTCTGTGAATTACTTAGTAATAAATAAATGATTTAAGACAATTGATGTATGGATGACTCATAGTGAAGACTGGGTTCGTGCAGATAACCAACAATTTACGACGTTTGGAATGAGACTAACGTGAGGTAAAGTAAATAATTCATTAATTCGAAGACTATTGATCAGATATAAAATATCTGAAAGGTTATATTGGGAAATTATAACTTTGTAATCTGAATACTTTCCTTGGTGTCCCGACTTCCTAGTTAATTACAGTTACATGATTAATCAGTTCAATTGAGAACCTAATTACAGAGAATCTTTGATAAAACTAAGTCTTCAATTTATTGATAGTAAAGACACGACAACTCTGTACCGGTACCCCCTGTATATAGTCTCCACATTGACTCTGTACCGGTACCCCCTGTATATAGTCTCCACATTGACTCTGTACCGGTACCCCCTGTATATAGCCTCCACATTGACTCTGTACCGGTACCCCCTGTATATAGTCTCCACATTGACTCTGTACCGGTACCCCCTGTATATAGCCTCCACATTGACTCTGTACCGGTACCCCCTGTATATAGCCTCCACATTGACTCTGTACCGGTACCCCCTGTATATAGCCTCCACATTGACTCTGTACCGGTACCCCCTGTATATAGCCTCCACATTGACTCTGTACCGGTACCCCCTGTATATAGCCTCCACATTGACTCTGTACCGGTACCCCCTGTATATAGCATCCACATTGACTCTGTACCAGTACCCCCTGTATATAGCCTCCACATTGACTCTGTACCGGTACCCCCTGTATATAGCCTCCACATTGACTCTGTACCGTAACACCCTGTATATAGCCTCCACATTGACTCTGTACCGGTACCCCCTGTATATAGCCTCCACATTGACTCTGTACCGGTACCCCCTGTATATAGCCTCCACATTGACTCTGTACCGGTACCCCCTGTATATAGCCTCCACATTGACTCTGTACCGGTACCCCCTGTATATAGTCTCCACATTGACTCTGTACCGTAATACCCTGTATATAGCCTCCACATTGACTCTGTACAGTAACACCCTGTATGTAGCCTCCACATTGACTCTGTACCGTAATACCCTGTATATAGCCTCCACATTGACTCTGTACCGGTACCCCCTGTATATAGCCTCCACGTTGACTCTGTACCGGTACCCCCTGTATATAGCCTCCACGTTGACTCTGTACCGGTACCCCCTGTATACAGCCTCCACATTGACTCTGTACCGGTACCCCCTGTATATAGCCTCCACATTGACTCTGTACCGGTACCCCCTGTATATAGCCTCCACATTGACTCTGTACCGGTACCCCCTGTATATAGCCTCCACATTGACTCTGTACCGGTACCCCCTGTATATAGCCTCCACATTGACTCTGTACCGGTACCCACCTGTATATAGCCTCCACATTGACTCTGTACCGTAACACCCTGTATATAGCCTCCACATGGACTCTGTACCGGTACCCCCTGTATATAGCCTCCACATTGACTCTGTACCAGTACCCCCTGTATATAGCCTCCACATTGACTCTGTACCAGTACCCCCTGTATATAACCTCCACATTGACTCTGTACCGGTACCCTGTATATAGCCTCCACATTGACTCTGTACCGGTACCCCCTGTATATAGCCTCCACATTGACTCTGTACCGGTACCCCCTGTATATAGCCTCCACATTGACTCTGTACCAGTACCCCCTGTATATAGCCTCCACATTGACTCTGTACCAGTACCCCCTGTATATAGCCTCCACATTGACTCTGTACCAGTACCCCCTGTATATAACCTCCACATTGACTCTGTACCGGTACCCTGTATATAGCCTCCACATTGACTCTGTACCGGTATACCCTGTATATAGCCTCCACATTGACTCTGTACCGGTACCCCCTGTATATAGCCTCCACATTGACTCTGTACCGGTACCCCCTGTATATAGCCTCCACATTGACTCTGTACCGGTATACCCTGTATATAGTCTCCACATTGACTCTGTACCGGTACCCACTGTATATAGCCTCCACATTGACTCTGTACCGGTACCCCCTGTATATAGCCTCCACATTGACTCTGTACCGGTACCCCCTGTATATAGCCTCCACATTGACTCTGTACCGGTACCCCCTGTATATAGCCTCCACATTGACTCTGTACCGGTACCCACCTGTATATAGCCTCCACATTGACTCTGTACCGTAACACCCTGTATATAGTCTCCACATTGACTCTGTACCGGTACCCCCTGTATATAGCCTCCACATTGACTCTGTACCGGTACCCCCTGTATATAGTCTCCACATTGACTCTGTACCGGTACCCCCTGTATATAGCCTCCACATTGACTCTGTACCGGTACCCCCTGTATATAGCCTCCACATTGACTCTGTACCGGTACCCCCTGTATATAGTCTCCACATTGACTCTGTACCGGTACCCCCTGTATATAGCCTCCACATTGACTCTGTACCGGTACCCCCTGTATATAGCCTCCACATTGACTCTGTACCGGTACCCCCTGTATATAGCCTCCACATTGACTCTGTACCGGTACCCCCTGTATATAGCATCCACATTGACTCTGTACCAGTACCCCCTGTATATAGCCTCCACATTGACTCTGTACCGGTACCCCCTGTATATAGCCTCCACATTGACTCTGTACCGTAACACCCTGTATATAGCCTCCACATTGACTCTGTACCGGTACCCCCTGTATATAGCCTCCACATTGACTCTGTACCGGTACCCCCTGTATATAGCCTCCACATTGACTCTGTACCGGTACCCCCTGTATATAGCCTCCACATTGACTCTGTACCGGTACCCCCTGTATATAGTCTCCACATTGACTCTGTACCGTAATACCCTGTATATAGCCTCCACATTGACTCTGTACAGTAACACCCTGTATGTAGCCTCCACATTGACTCTGTACCGTAATACCCTGTATATAGCCTCCACATTGACTCTGTACCGGTACCCCCTGTATATAGCCTCCACGTTGACTCTGTACCGGTACCCCCTGTATATAGCCTCCACGTTGACTCTGTACCGGTACCCCCTGTATACAGCCTCCACATTGACTCTGTACCGGTACCCCCTGTATATAGCCTCCACATTGACTCTGTACCGGTACCCCCTGTATATAGCCTCCACATTGACTCTGTACCGGTACCCCCTGTATATAGCCTCCACATTGACTCTGTACCGGTACCCCCTGTATATAGCCTCCACATTGACTCTGTACCGGTACCCACCTGTATATAGCCTCCACATTGACTCTGTACCGTAACACCCTGTATATAGCCTCCACATGGACTCTGTACCGGTACCCCCTGTATATAGCCTCCACATTGACTCTGTACCAGTACCCCCTGTATATAGCCTCCACATTGACTCTGTACCAGTACCCCCTGTATATAACCTCCACATTGACTCTGTACCGGTACCCTGTATATAGCCTCCACATTGACTCTGTACCGGTACCCCCTGTATATAGCCTCCACATTGACTCTGTACCGGTACCCCCTGTATATAGCCTCCACATTGACTCTGTACCAGTACCCCCTGTATATAGCCTCCACATTGACTCTGTACCAGTACCCCCTGTATATAGCCTCCACATTGACTCTGTACCAGTACCCCCTGTATATAACCTCCACATTGACTCTGTACCGGTACCCTGTATATAGCCTCCACATTGACTCTGTACCGGTATACCCTGTATATAGCCTCCACATTGACTCTGTACCGGTACCCCCTGTATATAGCCTCCACATTGACTCTGTACCGGTACCCCCTGTATATAGCCTCCACATTGACTCTGTACCGGTATACCCTGTATATAGCCTCCACATTGACTCTGTACCGGTACCCCCTGTATATAGCCTCCACATTGACTCTGTACCGATACCCCCTGTATATAGCCTCCACATTGACTCTGTACCGGTACCCCCTGTATATAGCCTCCACATTGACTCTGTACCGGTACCCCCTGTATATAGTCTCCACATTGACTCTGTACCGTAATACCCTGTATATAGCCTCCACATTGACTCTGTACCGTAATACCCTGTATATAGCCTCCACACTGACTCTGTACCGTAATACCCTGTATATAGTCTCCACATTGACTCTGTACCGTAACACCCTGTATATACTGTATATAGCCTCCACATTGACTCTGTACCGGTACCCCCTGTATATAGCCTCCACATTGACTCTGTACCGTAACACCCTGTATATAGCCTCCACATTGACTCTGTACCGTAATACCCTGTATATAGCCTCCACATTGACTCTGTACCGGTACCCCCTGTATATAGCCTCCACATTGACTCTGTACCGGTACCCCCTGTATATAGCCTCCACATTGATTCTGTACCGTAATACCCTGTATATAGTCTCCACATTGACTCTGTACCGTAATACCCTGTATATAGTCTCCACATTGACTCTGTACCGTAACACCCTGTATATACTGTATATAGCCTCCACATTGACTCTGTACCAGTATCCCCTGTATATAGCCTCCACATTGATTCTGTACCGTAATACCCTGTATATAGTCTCCACATTGACTCTGTACCGTAATACCCTGTATATAGCCTCCACATTGACTCTGTACCGGTACCCCCCCTGTATATAGCCTCCACATTGACTCTGTACCGGTACCCCCTGTATATAGCCTCCACATTGACTCTGTACCGGTACCCCCTGTATATAGTCTCCACATTGACTCTGTACCGTAACACCCTGTATATAGCCTCCACATTGACTCTGTACCGGTACCCCCTGTATATAGCCTCCACATTGACTCTGTACCGGTACCCCCTGTATATAGCCTCCACATTGATTCTGTACCGTAATACCCTGTATATAGTCTCCACATTGACTCTGTACCGTAATACCCTGTATATAGCCTCCACATTGACTCTGTACCGGTATCCCCTGTATATAGCCTCCACATTGACTCTGTACCGGTACCCCCCTGTATATAGACTCCACATTGACTCTGTACCGTAACCCCCTGTATATAGCCTCCACATTGACTCTGTACCGTAATACCCTGTATATAGCCTCCACATTGACTCTGTACCGTAATACCCTGTATATTGCCTCCACATTGACTCTGTACCGGTACTATATATACTCTTTGGCGCATGTGACAAATAAAATGTGATTTGATTTGATTTCCTTGTGCTCCAGTTAATCAGTTTACCACTCCAGGTCATGACTGCCCAGTATCAGTTTACCACTCCAGGTCATGACTGCCCAGTATCAGTTTACCACTCCAGGTCCTGATGGCCCAGTATCAGTTTACCACTCCAAGTCCTGATGGCCCAGTATCAGTTTACCACTTCAGGTCCTGACGGCCCAGTATCAGTTTACCACTCCAGGTCCTGACTGTCCAGTATCAGTTTACCACTCCAGGTCCAGTATCAGTTTACCACTCCAGGTCCTGATGGTCCAGTATCAGTTTACCACTCCAGGTCCTGACTCTCCAGTATCAGTTTACCACTCCAGGTCCAGTATCAGTTTACCACTCCAGGTCCTGATGGTCCAGTATCAGTTTACCACTCCAGGTCCAGTATCAGTTTACCACTCCAGGTCCAGTATCAGTTTACCACTCCAGGTCCTGATGGTCCAGTATCAGTTTACCACTCCAGGTCCAGTATCAGTTTACCACTCCAGGTCCTGACTGCCCAGTATCAGTTTACCACTCCAGGTCCTGATGGTCCAGTATCAGTTTACCACTCCAGGTCCTGACGGTCCAGTATCAGTTTACCACTCCAGGTCCAGTATCAGTTTACCACTCCAGGTCCTGATGGCCCAGTATCAGTTTACCACTCCAGGCCCTGATGGTCCAGTATCAGTTTACCACTCCAGGTCCAGTATCAGTTTACCACTCCAGGCCCAGTATCAGTTTACCACTCCAGGTCCTGATGCCCCAGTATCAGTTTACCACTCCAGGTCCTGATGGCCCAGTATCAGTTTACCACTCCAGGTCTAGACTGCCCAGTCTCAGTTTACCACTCCAGGTCCTGATGGTCCAGTATCAGTTTACCACTCCAGGTCCTGATGCCCCAGTATCAGTTTACCACTCCAGGTCCTGATGGCCCAGTATCAGTTTACCACTCCAGGTCCTGACAGCCCAGTATCAGTTTACCACTCCAGGTCCTGATGGCCCAGTATCAGTTTACCACTCCAGGTCCTGATGGCCCAGTATCAGTTTACCACTCCAGTTCTAGACTGCCCAGTCTCAGTTTACCACTCCAGGTCCTGATGGTCCAGTATCAGTTTACCACTCCAGGTCCTGATGGCCCAGTATCAGTTTACCACTCCAGTTCTAGACTGCCTAGTCTCAGTTTACCACTCCAGGTCCTGATGGTCCAGTATCAGTTTACCACTCCAGGTCCTGATGGCCCAGTATCAGTTTACCACTCCAGGTCCTGACAGCCCAGTATCAGTTTACCACTCCAGGTCCTGATGGCCCAGTATCAGTTTACCACTCCAGGTCCTGACAGCCCAGTATCAGTTTACCACTCCAGGTCCTGACAGCCCAGTATCAGTTTACCACTCCAGGTCCTGACGGCCCAGTATCAGTTTACCACTCCAGGTCCTGACGGCCCAGTATCAGTTTACCACTCCAGGTCCAGTATCAGTTTACCACTCCAGGTCCTGACGGCCCAGTATCAGTTTACCACTCCAGGTCCAGTATCAGTTTACCACTCCAGGTCCTGACGGTCCAGTATCAGTTTACCACTCCAGGTCCTGACTGCCCAGTAGTAGTTTACCACTCCAGGTCCTGACGGCCCAGTATCAGTTTATCACTCCATGTCCTGACAGCCCAGTATCAGTTTATCACTCCAGGTCCAGTATCAGTTTACCACTCCAGGTCCTGATGGCCCAGTCTCAGTTTACCACTCCAGGCCCAGTATCAGTTTACCACTCCAGGTCCTGACAGCCCAGTATCAGTTTACCACTCCAGGTCCTGACAGCCAAGTATCAGTTTACCACTCCAGGTCCAGTATCAGTTTACCACTCCATGTCCTGACAGCCCAGTATCAGTTTATCACTCCAGGTCCAGTATCAGTTTACCACTCCAGGTCCTGATGGCCCAGTCTCAGTTTACCACTCCAGGCCCAGTATCAGTTTACCACTCCAGGTCCTGACAGCCCAGTATCAGTTTACCACTCCAGGTCCTGACGGCCCAGTATCAGTTTACCACTCCAGGTCCAGTATCAGTTTACCACTCCAGGTCCTGACGGTCCAGTATCAGTTTACCACTCCAGGTCCTGACTGTCCAGTATCAGTTTACCACTCCAGGTCCAGTATCAGTTTACCACTCCAGGTCCTGACGGTCCAGTATCAGTTTACCACTCCAGGTCCTGACTGTCCAGTATCAGTTTACCACTCCAGGCCCAGTATCAGTTTACCACTCCAGGTCCTGATGGCCCAGTATCAGTTTACCACTCCAGGTCCTGACGGTCCAGTATCAGTTTACCACTCCAGGCCCAGTATCAGTTTACCACTCCAGGTCCTGATGGCCCAGTATCAGTTTACCACTCCAGGTCCTGATGGTCCAGTATCAGTTTACCACTCCAGGTCCTGATGGCCCAGTATCAGTTTACCACTCCAGGTCCTGATGGCCCAGTATCAGTTTACCACTCCAGGTCCTGACGGTCCAGTATCAGTTTACCACTCCAGGTCCTGACGGTCCAGTATCAGTTTACCACTCCAGGTCCTGACTGTCCAGTATCAGTTTACCACTCCAGGCCCAGTATCAGTTTACCACTCCAGGTCCTGATGGCCCAGTATCAGTTTACCACTCCAGGTCTAGACTGCCCAGTCTGTTTACCACTCCATGTCCTGATGGTCCAGTATCAGTTTACCACTCCAGGTCCAGTATCAGTTTACCACTCCAGGTCCTGATGGCCCAGTATCAGTTTACCACTCCAGGTCCTGACGGCCCAGTATCAGTTTACCACTCCAGGTCCTGACAGCCCAGTATCAGTTTACCACTCCAGGTCCTGACGGCCCAGTATCAGTTTACCACTCCAGGTCCTGACGGCCCAGTATCAGTTTACCACTCCAGGTCCTGACGGCCCAGTATCAGTTTACCACTCCAGGTCCTGATGGCCCAGTATCAGTTTACCACTCCAGGTCCTGACGGCCCAGTATCAGTTTACCACTCCAGGCCCAGTATCAGTTTACCACTCCAGGCCCAGTATCAGTTTACCACTCCAGGTCCAGTATCAGTTTACCACTCCAGGCCCAGTATCAGTTTACCACTCCAGGTCCTGATGGCCCAGTATCAGTTTACCACTCCAGGCCCAGTGTCAGTTTACCACTCCAGGCCCAGTATCAGTTTACCACTCCAGGCCCAGTATCAGTTTACCACTCCAGGCCCAGTATCAGTTTACCACTCCAGGCCCAGTATCAGTTTACCACTCCAGGCCCAGTGTCAGTTTACCACTCCAGGTCCTGACGGCCCAGTATCTCTGAACTGGCCCTGATGCCGGTCCCTAGCCCTCCTGATAGCCATGGTAGTCTTTCCTTTAACATGGACTCTTTGGAAAATGTTAACTTTGAACTGGGACCCTTGGTATACCCCCCCCCAACCTCAATAGACACCATGTAAAGCTTCATCTACTCACCGTACAGGGCTTAGAGACCAGAGGTTATTTTTGATACCTGTAGCACCTGTTATTAATGTTGCTGTGGATATATCTCATCCTATTGTCTCCTCTCCACCTCCAGATAGTGGGACCAGCTGCTCGGCTACTGGAGGGGAGAAACCACACCTCATACACAACACACTCACACACATACAGTGCCCCTCACTGGGAGGAAAAATGTGATGAAGGGTCATTCTTCATCGCTTTTCATCCGGACGTCAAAATACAGCCTTAAGAAATTAACAAAATGCCCATTCTGAGTCCCCAAATAACAGTATGGCCTCCCCCACCACTCCCATCACTCTCACAGCTGACACCACAAACACTGGCACATCTCTAGGAACCCGAGCCGACATGATAATACTTACTACAAGAAGCGGGATTGGTCAATAGACATGAACAAACTGACAGCTGTAATAGGAGGTTCTAATGTGTGGGGGAATCCCCCTCATTCCATCTCCCACTTGTACAGCGTAGAGAAGCTTTCCTCAGATACTCCATATGGTAGTGCTGTTGGACAGGTTGTAGCCATATGCAGGTCACCCAGAAGGTTTTGTTGAACTAGAACAACTGCCTCAGGTTCAATCAACCTAAAACAATTCTTAAAAGACAGATTCAACAGCTTTTTAGTTGTGAAGGTCTTTCCCCGTAGATCTGTTGGTGTCTGATCCACTTTTGTGATCGTTTGTTGATTTAAACAGCAGACGCTGATGAACAGACCAATGACATCATCAGACACCATCGCAGGGTGTTGACTGGTGTGGATGAGCTCCTGTTCCAGGTGGAGCCTCACGATCCGGTCCACTGGCCTGTTACGACCGCTGGCGACATGCTGGAGTCCTGTTCCAGGTGGGTCCTAACGATCCGGTCCACTGGCCTGTTACGACCGCTGGCGACATGCTGGAGTCCTGTTCCAGGTGGGTCCTAACGATCCGGTCCACTGGCCTGTTACGACCGCTGGCGACATGCTGGAGTCCTGTCCAAGGTGGGTCCTAACGATCCGGTCCACTGGCCTGTTACGACCGCTGGCGACATGCTGGAGTCCTGTTCCAGGTGGGTCCTAACGATCCGGTCCACTGGCCTGTTACGACCGCTGGCGACATGCTGGAGTCCTGTCCAAGGTGGAGCCTCACGATCCGGTCCACTGGCCTGTTAAGACCACGGGAGTCCTGACTAAAGCAATTCAACTACGAGTCAGCCCTCCTCCACACAGTTCAATATCCTCTACCCGGTCTTGTACATTTAGATTACAGGAATCTGTACGGGCATTACGATAGATTCAACACCATTACCGTTCATCAAACTATCTAAATAAGAACCTGAATTGGACTTGGTTTCCAAGATACAAACTCTTTGTAACCGATACAAAACCTTATTGGAAGGGATACAAGCTCTTTCTAGTATCTCTTCTAGAATAGTGAATAATGACAATCTGACTGTAGAACAATGACAGAAACAACCAGGATATAGATATCAAACCAGCAGATAAAAGTCAGAGCCGTCCAGAGTAGTGATGTTGTACAGGCAGGTGCAGGCAGCGATCGGTTGAAGAGCAGGAACTTAGTTTTTCATTTAGTTTTACTTGTAATAAATAAAAGGATAAAAGGACCATTTCATACTAATTTTGAGGTAAAATAATCTAATTGTATTTGACCTTGGTGAAGACCGAATGCGGCCCAGGGGGGAAATGAGTTTGACACCCCTGAGCTGCAGGCCGGTATTGAGCAATATAAAGGAGGGAAATTCCATCTATGGCCACTAGATGGCACCAGACACTATTTTGTTCTGCCACTGTAGAGTCACTGTAGTTTAACTACACAGAGCTTTGACAATCCATCTCATTATTTGAATGCATGATAACGATACTGATCTTGTTTAATTGATTATAAACATTAAAACAGTAAATGTATTATCCATGGGTGTTGTTAATTGCTGGTGACGTGTAGTCTACTATTGAAAGTACTGTGAAAAAACACTGCTGCGTTCTCTCACTATTACCCAAGGAGCAACACAACTCCATCACCTTGACGGTTGTTGAAGAACATACAGCATGGTTGGAGTTGTCGGGTTGGAGACATGACGTCCAGATCACTTCACTAGTGGTATTTCACGGGTCAAAATGGCTTTCATCCCACGAAGCCGTACTTAAACCTTCAGACACTCAGAGACCCTAAAGTGTTCAATAAAAAGGCTGTTTTAAGTGTTTAAACACACTCCATCTGTGATGTTAAAATAAGTCCCTGCTGTAACTCTCCTTCTTGGTCTTGTTCTCTCTCTCTCTCTCTCTCTCTCTTTCTCTACCTCTCTTCCTCCCTGCCGGGTAGCAAGCAGGGGGCCAACCACATCAGGAGACACTGGGAAAGTGTTGCAGTGTGTGTGTGTGTGTGTGTGTGTGTGTGTGTGTGTGTGTGTGCGCTTTGTCGACGGGGCTGGTTGGATTGAATTAACAATGCACTGAGGGTGAGAAGGGGAGAAACAGGGAGGGGCAGTCTACAGAGAGAGAGTGTTAGGGAGGGAGAGGGCGAGACTTGTTTAGTGATGAAAGCCAATAGAAAGTCTGCTGGGTGATAATATCCACATGCGGGAGATGGAGAGGAGCCAGAACACAGAGACACAGAGAGAGAGACCCTAACCACAGGAACTCAGGCTGTCCATGGGCATCCATACAGCTACCTCACCAGGACCCCGAAGAGAGTCGCAGACTGACCAGTGTAGAGACCAGCTAACAAACCACCAAAAACCTCAGCATAGAAACCATGATCTGACAGAAGAGCTGAAAAACTTTCAAACTGACCCCCAAAACCGAGGAGCCAACCAATGAGTGACCAACGAATAGACCACCTCAACCCCTGACCTCTGTCTCTACTGGAATACTTACCTAACCCAACGCAGAGACAGACTGGGACACAGAGAGAGAGAGAGAGAGGACGCTTTGGACACCTGAAACAAGAGGTAAAACTGACCTGACACATTCTATCCTTACAGACAAGAGGTCAACTCACCTGACACTTCCTAACCTTAGAGACTGAACCACACTGAGAATAGAGTACCAATGTCCGTATCTCAATCATCCTCACTTAGACAAGCTCTGGGCACAGTTTACTGTAAATGGTACAGACATATAATGTAAGACGTTAACAATCTCTGGTGTTGATATGGTGTTAATATGATCAGCTGTGATGTTGTACTCCAGTACCTCTTAAAGATGACTTATCTAGATGACTCATGTATTTACCTCACTGAAATGAGAGAGCCCTCATCACAATTCACACATTATTTATTAAATTATTGATGTGTTAAGGGACATTTTAATTCATAACCAATAGAGTAGCAATAGGGGAGAGTGGGTGAAGTTTGAACCACCCTTGTTTCTAGGAAACCGTACACAAAATGAATCATGTGACCAAATATGTAGGAAGAGGTCATCAGTTCATGGAGTCTGAAGGATGAAACCACATGGAAAAACTGACCAGCAAGTTAGGTCCAAAACAAACAGATTTTCACCAAGTCAAATGATTTTATTGTGTTAGAGATTTCATTATGCTTGTATCTAAACCAAAGTAGATAATTTTAACGTTGTTATAAACATCAGTTGGGGCCTCTATTAGCTTCAATATGAGGTCCTAAATCTAGTATGAAAGTGCATCCTTGTAGCTGTGTAGGCTAATAGAGTGTAAATGTTTGCCTTGGGGTAAGTTGGGCCAATGTCAAGTTGAGTAAATGTTAGTGTTTTATTCCAAGGGGTAATGCAAAGCATTATCGCTGAGATATGAGGTATCAACAGGGCATAGATTGTGATTGTGTTTGAGAAGTAAAAATAGACTTAGCTTTTTAAAAGGTGGTGGAAATATTTAGTTAAATAATGAATTACAATTTAATGTGTAGGCGGCTTAATGTACCTTGTCCCGTTCCCGTTTTCAAAACTGTAATGTTTACATAGTTTTTTTATTTTGAAAAAATATTTAACCTTTATTTAACTAGGCAAGTCAGTTAAGAACAAATTCTTATTTTTCAATGACGGCCTACCAAAAGGCCTTTTATAGGACAACACACACATCCCAACAAGAGAGACACCACAACACTTCATAAAGACAGACCTAAGACAACAACCTAGCATGGCAGAAGAGAGACACCACAACATAAAGACAGACCTAAGACAACAACATAGCATGGCAGAAGAGAGACACCACAACATAAAGACAGACCTAAGACAACATAGCATGGCAGAAGAGAGACACCACAACATAAAGACAGACCTAAGACAACAACACAGCAAGGCAGAAGAGAGACACCACAACACGACATAAAGACAGACCTAAGACAACAACATAGCATGGCAGAAGAGAGACACCACAACATAAAGACAGACCGAAGACAACAACATAGCATGGCAGAAGAGAGACACCACAACATAAAGACAGACCTAAGACAACATAGCATGGCAGAAGAGAGACACCACAACATAAAGACAGACCGAAGACAACAACATAGCATGGCAGAAGAGAGACACCACAACATAAAGACAGACCTAAGACAACATAGCATGGCAGAAGAGAGACACCACAACATAAAGACAGACCTAAGACAACAACACAGCAAGGCAGAAGAGAGACACCACAACACGACATAAAGACAGACCTAAGACAACAACATAGCAAGGCAGAAGAGAGACACCACAACATAAAGACAGACCTAAGACAACAACATAGCATGGCAGAAGAGAGACACCACAACATAAAGACAGACCTAAGACAACATAGCATGGCAGAAGAGAGACACCACAACACTTCATAAAGACAGACCTAAGACAACAACATAGCATGGCAGAAGAGAGACACCACAACATAAAGACAGACCTAAGACAACATAGCATGGCAGAAGAGAGACACCACAACATAAAGACAGACCTAAGACAACAACACAGCAAGGCAGAAGAGAGACACCACAACACGACATAAAGACAGACCTAAGACAACAACCTAGCAAGGCAGAAGAGAGACACCACAACATAAAGACAGACCGAAGACAACAACATAGCATGGCAGAAGAGAGACACCACAACATAAAGACAGACCTAAAACAACAACATAGCATAAATTATGATTATTTCAGAGGATACACAACATCCTGAAAAATATGTAGATATCTTTGTTAGAAAGAATACTATATTTCCTTTGACGGACAGAAGCTGAATGTTAAAACTGGTTTAACTTACCCACCCCCCCCTCTCCTACTATTGACACTAAATTACACATATTCAACCTCAGAAGTCTAGAAGGCTTGCACAGTGCTTTGTGTATTGCTCAGTACTCTGAATGTGGTTATCTCTGAACTATTAATGTGTATGTGTGTGTGCCAACTAAGAACGTGTGTGTGGGGAAAAGGGGTCCGTTACAGACGGCTCCGTCAGGGGACCGTTACAGACGGCTCCGTCAGGGGTCCGTTACAGACAGCTCAGTCAGGGGACCGTTACAGACAGCTCCGTTACAGACAGCTCCGTTACAGACGGCTCCGTCAGGGGTCCGTTACAGACAGATCCGTTACAGACGGCTCAGTCAGGGGACCGTTACAGACAGATCCGTTACAGACGGCTCAGTCAGGGGACCGTTACAGACAGATCCGTTACAGACAGCTCCGTTACAGACGGCTCCGTCAGGGGTCCGTTACAGACGGCTCCGTTACAGACAGCTCCGTTACTGACAGATCCGTTACAGACGGCTCCGTCAGGGGACCGTTACAGACAGCTCCGTTACAGACAGCTCCGTTACAGACGGCTCCGTTACAGACAGCTCCGTTACAGACAGCTCCGTTACAGACAGCTCCGTTACAGACAGCTCCGTCAGGGGACCGTTACAGACAGCTCCGTCAGGGGACAGTTACAGACAGCTCCGTTACAGACAGCTCCGTCAGGGGACAGTTACAGACGGCTCCGTTACAGACATCTCCGTTACAGACAGCTCCGTCAGGGGACAGTTACAGACGGCTCCGTTACAGACGGCTCCGTTACAGACGGCTCCGTTACAGACATCTCCGTTACAGACAGCTCCGTCAGGGGACAGTTACAGACGGCTCCGTTACAGACGGCACCGTTACAGACTGCTCCGTTACAGACGGCTCCGTTACAGACAGCTCCGTCAGGGAACTGTTACAGACAGCTCCGTTACAGACAGCTCCGTTACAGACGGCTCCGTTACAGACGGCTCCGTTACAGACGGCACCGTTACAGACGGCTCCGTTACAGACAGCTCCGTTACAGACGGCTCAGTCAGGGGACCGTTACAGACAGCTCCGTTAGGGGACCGTTACAGACAGCACCGTTAGGGGACCGTTACAGACAGCTCCGTTAGGGGACCGTTACAGACAGCTCCGTTAGGGGACCGTTACAGACGGCTCCGTTAGGGGACCGTTACAGACGGCACCGTTAGGGGACCGTTACAGACGGCTCCGTTAGGGGACCGTTACAGATGGCTCCGTTAGGGGACCGTTACAGACGGCTCCGTTAGGGGACCGTTACAGACGGCTCCGTTAGGGGACCGTTACAGACGGCTCCGTTAGGGGACCGTTACAGACGGCTCCGTTAGGGGACCGTTACAGACGGCTCCGTCAGGGGACCGTTACAGACGGCTCCGTCAGGGGACCGTTACAGACTGCTCCGTTACAGACGGCTCCGTTACAGACGGCGCCGTCAGGCGACCGTTACAGACGGCTCCGTTACAGACGGCTCCGTTACAGACGGCTCCGTTACAGACGGCTCCGTCTGGGGACCGTTACAGACGGCTCCGTCAGGGGACCGTTACAGACGGCTCCGTCAGGGGTCCGTTACAGACAGCTCCGTTACAGACAGCTCCGTCAGGGGACCGTTACAGACTGCTCCGTCAGGGGACTGTTACAGACGGCTCCGTCAGGGGACCGTTACAGACGGCTCCGTCAGGGGACCGTTACAGACAGCTCCGTCAGGGGACCGTTACAGACAGCTCCGTTACAGACGGCTCCGTCAGGGGACCGTTACAGACGGCTCCGTCAGGGGACCTTTACAGACGGCTCCGTCGGGACCGTTACAGACGGCTCCGTCAGGGGACCGTTACAGACGGCTCCGTCAGGGGACCGTTACAGACTGCTCCGTTAGGGGACCGTTACAGACGGCTCCGTCAGGGGACCGTTACAGACAGCTCCGTCAGGGGACCATTACAGACAGCTCCGTTACAGACGGCTCCGTCAGGAGACCGTTACAGACAGCTCCGTTACAGACGGCTCCGTCAGGGGACCGTTACAGACGGCTCCGTCAGGGGACCGTTACAGACAGCTCCGTTAGGGGACCGTTACAGACAGCTCCGTTACAGAGGGCTCCGTCAGGGGACCGTTACAGACAGCTCCGTTACAGACGGCTCCGTCAGTGGACCGTTACAGACGGCTCCGTCAGGGGACCGTTACAGACGGCTCCGTCAGGGGACCGTTACAGACTGCTCCGTCAGGGGACCGTTACAGACGGCTCAGTCAGGGGACCGTTACAGACAGCTCCGTCAGGGGACCGTTACAGACGGCTCCGTCAGGGGACCGTTACAGACTGCTCCGTTAGGGGACCGTTACAGACAGCTCCGTTACAGACGGCACCGTTACAGACAGCTCCGTTACAGACGGCTCCGTCAGGGTACCGTTACAGACAGCTCCGTTAGGGGACCGTTACAGACAGCACCGTTATGGGACCGTTACAGACAGCTCC
Source organism: Oncorhynchus mykiss (assembly GCF_057628025.1). Classification (NCBI taxonomy): domain Eukaryota; kingdom Metazoa; phylum Chordata; class Actinopteri; order Salmoniformes; family Salmonidae; genus Oncorhynchus; species Oncorhynchus mykiss. The sequence goes on along the minus strand of NC_143044.1, from coordinate 63,023,964 downwards.
GTCAGGGGACCGTTACAGACGGCTCCGTCAGGGGACCTATTCAGACAGCTCCGTTAGGGGACCGTTACAGACAGCTCCGTTACAGACGGCTCCGTCAGGGGACCGTTACAGACAGCTCCGTCAGGGGACCGTTACAGACGGCTCCGTCAGGGGACCGTTACAGACAGCTCCGTCAGGTGACCGTTACAGACGGCTCTGTCAGGGGACCGTTACAGACAGCTCCGTCAGGGGACCGTTACAGACAGCTCCGTTACAGACGGCTCCGTCAGGGGACCGTTACAGACGGCTCCGTCAGGGGACCTTTACAGACGGCTCCGTCAGGGGACCTTTACAGACGGCTCCGTCGGGACCGTTACAGACGGCTCCGTCAGGGGACCGTTACAGACGGCTCCGTCAGGGGACCGTTACAGACTGCTCCGTTAGGGGACCGTTACAGACGGCTCCGTCAGGGGACCTTTTACAGACGGCTCCGTCAGGGGACCTTTACAGACGGCTCCGTCGGGACCGTTACAGACGGCTCCGTCAGGGGACCGTTACAGACGGCTCCGTCAGGGGACCGTTACAGACTGCTCCGCTAGGGTACCGTTACAGACGGCTCCGTCAGGGGACCGTTACAGACGGCTCCGTCAGGGGACCGTTACAGACTGCTCCGTCAGGGGACCGTTACAGACGGCTCAGTCAGGGGACCGTTACAGACAGCTCCGTCAGGGGACCGTTACAGACGGCTCCGTCAGGGGACCGTTACAGACGGCTCCATTACAGACGGCACCGTTACAGACAGCTCCGTTACAGACGGCTCTGTCAGGGTACCGTTACAGACAGCTCCGTTAGGGGACCGTTACAGACAGCTCCGTTAGGTGACCGTTACAGACAGCTCTGTCAGGGGACCGTTACAGACAGCTCCGTTAGGGGACCGTTACAGACAGCTCCGTTACAGACGGCTCCGTCAGGGGACCGTTACAGACAGCTCCGTCAGGGGACCGTTACAGACAGCTCCGTCAGGGGACCGTTACAGACGGCTCCGTCAGGGGACCGTTACAGACAGCTCAGTCAGGGGACCGTTACAGACAGCTCCGTCAGGGGACCGTTACAGACAGCTCCGTCAGGTGACCGTTACAGACGGCTCCGTTACAGACGGCTCCATCAGTGGACCGTTACAGACGGCTCTGTTACAGACGACTCCGTCAGTGGACCGTTACAGACGGCTCCGTCAGGGGACCGTTACAGACGGCTCCGTCAGGGGACCGTTACAGACGGCTCCGTCAGTGGACCGTTACAGACTGCTCCGTCAGGGGACCGTTACAGGCGGCTCCGTCAGGGGACCGTTACAGACAGCTCCGTTAGGGGACCGTTACAGACAGCTCCGTTACAGACGGCTCCGTCAGGGGACCGTTACAGACGGGACCGTTACAGACGGCTCCGTCAGGGGACCGTTACAGACAGCTCAGTCAGGGGACCGTTACAGACAGCTCCGTCAGTGGACCGTTACAGACAGCTCCGTTAGGGGACCGTTACAGACAGCTCCGTTACAGACTGCTCCGTCAGGGGACCGTTACAGACAGCTCCGTCAGGGGACCGTTACAGACAGCTCCGTCAGGGGACCGTTACAGACGGCTCCGTCAGGGGACCGTTACAGACAGCTCCGTCAGGTGACCGTTACAGACGGCTCCGTTACAGACGGCTCCATCAGTGGACCGTTACAGACGGCTCTGTTACAGACGACTCCGTCAGTGGACCGTTACAGACGGCTCCGTCAGGGGACCGTTACAGACGGCTCCGTCAGGGGACCGTTACAGACGGCTCCGTCAGTGGACCGTTACAGACTGCTCCGTCAGGGGACCGTTACAGACGGCTCCGTCAGGGGACCGTTACAGACAGCTCCGTTAGGGGACCGTTACAGACAGCTCCGTTACAGAGGGCTCCGTCAGGGGATCGTTACAGACAACTCCGTCAGGGGACCGTTACAGACGGCTCCGTCAGGGGACCGTTACAGACAGCTCAGTCAGGGGACCGTTACAGACAGCTCCGTCAGGGGACCGTTACAGACAGCTCCGTCAGGTGACCGTTACAGACGGCTCCGTTACAGACGGCTCCGTTACAGACGGCTCCGTTACAGACGGCTCCATCAGTGGACCGTTACAGACGGCTCTGTTACAGACGACTCCGTCAGGGGACCGTTACAGACGGCTCCGTCAGGGGACCGTTACAGACGGCTCAGTCAGGGGACCGTTACAGACGGCTCCGTCAGGGGACCGTTACAGACAGCTCCGTCAGGGGACCGTTACAGACTGCTCCGTCAGGGGACCGTTACAGACGGCTCAGTCAGAAGACAGTTACAGACGGCTCCGTCAGGGGACCGTTACAGAAGGCTCCGTCAGGGGACCGTTACAGACAGCTCCGTCAGGGGACCGTTACAGACAGCTCCGTTACAGACGGCTCCGTCAGGGGACCGTTACAGACGGCTCCGTCAGGGGACCTTTACAGACGGCTCCGTCGGGACCGTTACAGACGGCTCCGTCGGGACCGTTACAGACGGCTCCGTCAGGGGACCGTTACAGACGGCTCCGTCAGGGGACCGTTACAGACTGCTCCGTTAGGGGACCGTTACAGACGGCTCTGTTACAGACGACTCCGTCAGGGACCGTTACAGACGGCTCCGTCAGGGGACCGTTACAGACGGCTTAGTCAGGGGACCGTTACAGACGGCTCCGTCAGGGGACCGTTACAGACAGCTCCGTCAGGGGACCGTTACAGACGGCTCCGTCAGGGGACCGTTACAGACGGCTCAGTCAGAAGACAGTTACAGACGGCTCCGTCAGGGGACCGTTACAGACAGCTCCGTCAGGTGACCGTTACAGACGGCTCCGTTACAGACGGCTCCATCAGTGGACCGTTACAGACGGCTCTGTTACAGACGACTCCGTCAGGGGACCGTTACAGACGGCTCAGTCAGGGGACCGTTACAGACGGCTCCGTCAGGGGACCGTTACAGACAGCTCCGTCAGGGGACCGTTACAGACTGCTCCGTCAGGGGACCGTTACAGACGGCTCAGTCAGAAGACAGTTACAGACGGCTCCGTCAGGGGACCGTTACAGACGGCTCCGTCAAGGGACCGTTACAGACGGCTCCATCAGTGGACCGTTACAGACGGCTCTGTTACAGACGACTCCGTCAGTGGACCGTTACAGACGGCTCCGTCAGGGGACCGTTACAGACGGCTCCGTCAGGGGACCGTTACAGACGGCTCCGTCAGTGGACCGTTACAGACTGCTCCGTCAGGGGACCGTTACAGACGGCTCCGTTACAGACGGCTCCATCAGTGGACCGTTACAGACGGCTCTGTTACAGACGACTCCGTCAGTGGACCGTTACAGACGGCTCCGTCAGGGGACCGTTACAGACGGCTCCGTCAGGGGACCGTTACAGACGGCTCCGTCAGTGGACCGTTACAGACTGCTCCGTCAGGGGACCGTTACAGGCGGCTCCGTCAGGGGACCGTTACAGACAGCTCCGTTAGGGGACCGTTACAGACAGCTCCGTTACAGACGGCTCCGTCAGGGGACCGTTACAGACGGGACCGTTACAGACGGCTCCGTCAGGGGACCGTTACAGACAGCTCAGTCAGGGGACCGTTACAGACAGCTCCGTCAGTGGACCGTTACAGACAGCTCCGTTAGGGGACCGTTACAGACAGCTCCGTTACAGACTGCTCCGTCAGGGGACCGTTACAGACAGCTCCGTCAGGGGACCGTTACAGACAGCTCCGTCAGGGGACCGTTACAGACGGCTCCGTCAGGGGACCGTTACAGACAGCTCCGTCAGGTGACCGTTACAGACGGCTCCGTTACAGACGGCTCCATCAGTGGACCGTTACAGACGGCTCTGTTACAGACGACTCCGTCAGTGGACCGTTACAGACGGCTCCGTCAGGGGACCGTTACAGACGGCTCCGTCAGGGGACCGTTACAGACGGCTCCGTCAGTGGACCGTTACAGACTGCTCCGTCAGGGGACCGTTACAGACGGCTCCGTCAGGGGACCGTTACAGACAGCTCCGTTAGGGGACCGTTACAGACAGCTCCGTTACAGAGGGCTCCGTCAGGGGATCGTTACAGACAACTCCGTCAGGGGACCGTTACAGACGGCTCCGTCAGGGGACCGTTACAGACAGCTCAGTCAGGGGACCGTTACAGACAGCTCCGTCAGGGGACCGTTACAGACAGCTCCGTCAGGTGACCGTTACAGACGGCTCCGTTACAGACGGCTCCGTTACAGACGGCTCCATCAGTGGACCGTTACAGACGGCTCTGTTACAGACGACTCCGTCAGGGGACCGTTACAGACGGCTCCGTCAGGGGACCGTTACAGACGGCTCAGTCAGGGGACCGTTACAGACGGCTCCGTCAGGGGACCGTTACAGACAGCTCCGTCAGGGGACCGTTACAGACTGCTCCGTCAGGGGACCGTTACAGACGGCTCAGTCAGAAGACAGTTACAGACGGCTCCGTCAGGGGACCGTTACAGAAGGCTCCGTCAGGGGACCGTTACAGACAGCTCCGTCAGGGGACCGTTACAGACAGCTCCGTTACAGACGGCTCCGTCAGGGGACCGTTACAGACGGCTCCGTCAGGGGACCTTTACAGACGGCTCCGTCGGGACCGTTACAGACGGCTCCGTCGGGACCGTTACAGACGGCTCCGTCAGGGGACCGTTACAGACGGCTCCGTCAGGGGACCGTTACAGACTGCTCCGTTAGGGGACCGTTACAGACGGCTCTGTTACAGACGACTCCGTCAGGGACCGTTACAGACGGCTCCGTCAGGGGACCGTTACAGACGGCTTAGTCAGGGGACCGTTACAGACGGCTCCGTCAGGGGACCGTTACAGACAGCTCCGTCAGGGGACCGTTACAGACGGCTCCGTCAGGGGACCGTTACAGACGGCTCAGTCAGAAGACAGTTACAGACGGCTCCGTCAGGGGACCGTTACAGACAGCTCCGTCAGGTGACCGTTACAGACGGCTCCGTTACAGACGGCTCCATCAGTGGACCGTTACAGACGGCTCTGTTACAGACGACTCCGTCAGGGGACCGTTACAGACGGCTCAGTCAGGGGACCGTTACAGACGGCTCCGTCAGGGGACCGTTACAGACAGCTCCGTCAGGGGACCGTTACAGACTGCTCCGTCAGGGGACCGTTACAGACGGCTCAGTCAGAAGACAGTTACAGACGGCTCCGTCAGGGGACCGTTACAGACGGCTCCGTCAGGGGACCGTTACAGACTGCTCCGTTAGGGGACCGTTACAGACGGCTCTGTTACAGACGACTCCGTCAGGGGACCGTTACAGACGGCTCCGTCAGGGGACCGTTACAGACGGCTCAGTCAGGGGACCGTTACAGACGGCTCCGTCAGGGGACCGTTACAGACAGCTCCGTCAGGGGACCGTTACAGACGGCTCCGTCAGGGGACCGTTACAGACGGCTCAGTCAGAAGACAGTTACAGACGGCTCCGTCAGGGGACCGTTACAGACGGCTCCGTCAGGGGACCGTTACAGACAGCTCCGTCAGGGGACCGTTACAGACGGCTCCGTCAGGGGACCGTTACAGACAGCTCCGTTAGGGGACCGTTACAGACAGCTCCGTTACAGAGGGCTCCGTCAGGGGATCGTTACAGACAACTCCGTCAGGGGACCGTTACAGACGGCTCCGTCAGGGGACCGTTACAGACAGCTCAGTCAGGGGACCGTTACAGACAGCTCCGTCAGGGGACCGTTACAGACAGCTCCGTCAGGTGACCGTTACAGACGGCTCCGTTACAGACGGCTCCGTTACAGACGGCTCCATCAGTGGACCGTTACAGACGGCTCTGTTACAGACGACTCCGTCAGGGGACCGTTACAGACGGCTCCGTCAGGGGACCGTTACAGACGGCTCAGTCAGGGGACCGTTACAGACGGCTCCGTCAGGGGACCGTTACAGACAGCTCCGTCAGGGGACCGTTACAGACTGCTCCGTCAGGGGACCGTTACAGACGGCTCAGTCAGAAGACAGTTACAGACGGCTCCGTCAGGGGACCGTTACAGAAGGCTCCGTCAGGGGACCGTTACAGACAGCTCCGTCAGGGGACCGTTACAGACAGCTCCGTTACAGACGGCTCCGTCAGGGGACCGTTACAGACGGCTCCGTCAGGGGACCTTTACAGACGGCTCCGTCGGGACCGTTACAGACGGCTCCGTCGGGACCGTTACAGACGGCTCCGTCAGGGGACCGTTACAGACGGCTCCGTCAGGGGACCGTTACAGACTGCTCCGTTAGGGGACCGTTACAGACGGCTCTGTTACAGACGACTCCGTCAGGGACCGTTACAGACGGCTCCGTCAGGGGACCGTTACAGACGGCTTAGTCAGGGGACCGTTACAGACGGCTCCGTCAGGGGACCGTTACAGACAGCTCCGTCAGGGGACCGTTACAGACGGCTCCGTCAGGGGACCGTTACAGACGGCTCAGTCAGAAGACAGTTACAGACGGCTCCGTCAGGGGACCGTTACAGACAGCTCCGTCAGGTGACCGTTACAGACGGCTCCGTTACAGACGGCTCCATCAGTGGACCGTTACAGACGGCTCTGTTACAGACGACTCCGTCAGGGGACCGTTACAGACGGCTCAGTCAGGGGACCGTTACAGACGGCTCCGTCAGGGGACCGTTACAGACAGCTCCGTCAGGGGACCGTTACAGACTGCTCCGTCAGGGGACCGTTACAGACGGCTCAGTCAGAAGACAGTTACAGACGGCTCCGTCAGGGGACCGTTACAGACGGCTCCGTCAAGGGACCGTTACAGACAGCTCCGTCAGGGGACCGTTACAGACAGCTCCGTTACAGACGGCTCCGTCAGGGGACCGTTACAGACGGCTCCGTCAGGGGACCTTTACAGACGGCTCCGTCGGGACCGTTACAGACGGCTCCGTCGGGACCGTTACAGACGGCTCCGTCAGGGGACCGTTACAGACGGCTCCGTCAGGGGACCGTTACAGACTGCTCCGTTAGGGGACCGTTACAGACGGCTCTGTTACAGACGACTCCGTCAGGGGACCGTTACAGACGGCTCCGTCAGGGGACCGTTACAGACGGCTCAGTCAGGGGACCGTTACAGACGGCTCCGTCAGGGGACCGTTACAGACAGCTCCGTCAGGGGACCGTTACAGACGGCTCCGTCAGGGGACCGTTACAGACGGCTCAGTCAGAAGACAGTTACAGACGGCTCCGTCAGGGGACCGTTACAGACGGCTCCGTCAGGGGACCGTTACAGACAGCTCCGTCAGGGGACCGTTACAGACAGCTCCGTTACAGACGGCTCCGTCAGGGGACCGTTACAGACATCTCTGTCAGGGGACCTTTACAGACGGCTCCGTCGGGACCGCTACAGACGGCTCCGTCTGGACCGTTACAGACGGCTCCGTCAGGGGACCGTTACAGACGGCTCCGTCAGGGGACCGTTACAGACTGCTCCGTTAGGGGACCGTTACAGACGGCTCCTTCAGGGGACCGTTACAGACGGCTCCGTCAGGGGACCGTTACAGACTGCTCCGTCAGGGGACCGTTACAGACGGCTCAGTCAGGGGACCGTTACAGACAGCTCCGTCAGGGGACCGTTACAGACGGCTCCGTCAGGGGACCGTTACAGACGGCTCCGTCAGGGGACCGTTACAGACGGCTCCGTCAGGGGACCGTTACAGACAGCTCAGTCAGGGGACCGTTACAGACAGCTCCGTCAGGGGACCATTACAGACAGCTCCGTCAGGTGACCGTTACAGACGGCTCCGTTACAGAAGGCTCCATCAGTGGACCGTTACAGACGGCTCTGTTACAGACGACTCCGTCAGGGGACCGTTACAGACGGCTCCCCCTGACTGAGCTGTCTGTAACGGTCCCCTGACGGAGCCGTCTGTAACGGTCCCCTGACGGAGCTGTCTGTAACGGTCCCCTGACGGAGCCGTCTGTAACGGAGCTGTCTTTAACGGTCCCCTAACGGAGCTGTCTGTAACGGTCCCCTGACGGAGCCGTCTGTAACGGTCCCCTGACGGAGCTGTCTTTAACAGTCCCCTAACGGAGCTGTCTGTAATGGTCCCCTAACGGAGCCGTCTGTAACGGAGCTGTCTGTAACGGTCCCCTAACGGAGCTGTCTGTAACGGTCCCCTGACGGAGCCGTCTGTAACGGTCCCCTGACGGAGCTGTCTGTAACGGTCCCCTAACGGAGCTGTCTGTAATGGTCCCCTAACGGTGCTGTCTGTAACGGTCCCCTAACGGAGCTGTCTGTAACGGTACCCTGACGGAGCCGTCTGTAACGGTCCACTGATGGAGCCGTCTGTAACGGAGCCGTCTGTAACGGTCACCTGACGGAGCTGTCTGTAACGGTCCCCTGACTGAGCCGTCTGTAACGGTCCCCTGACGGAGCCGTCTGTAACGGTCCCCTGACGGAGCCGTCTGTAACGGTCCCCTAACGGAGCAGTCTGTAACGGTCCCCTGACGGAGCCGTCTGTAACGGTCCCCTTACGGAGCCGTCTGTAACGGTCCCGACGGAGCCGTCTGTAAAGGTCCCCTGACGGAGCCGTCTGTAACGGTCCCCTGACGGAGCCGTCTGTAACGGAGCTGTCTGTAACGGTCCCCTGACGGAGCTGTCTGTAACGGTCCCCTGACGGAGCCGTCTGTAACGGTCCCCTGACGGAGCCGTCTGTAACTGTCCCCTGACGGAGCCGTCTGTAACGGTCCCCTAACATAGCAGTCTGTAACGGTCCCCTGACGGAGCCGTCTGTAACGGAGCTGTCTGTAACGGTCCCCTGACGGAGCTGTCTGTAACGGTCCCCTGACGGAGCCGTCTGTAACGGTCCCCTGACGGAGCCGTCTGTAACTGTCCCCTGACGGAGCCGTCTGTAACGGTCCCCTGACGGAGCCGTCTGTAACGGTCCCCTAACGGAGCTGTCTGTAACGGTCCCCTGACGGAGCCGTCTGTAACGGTCCCCTGACGGAGCCTACTGTAACGGTCCCCTGACGGAGCTGTCTGTAACGGTCCCCTGACTGAGCCGTCTGTAACGGTCCCCTGGCGGAGCAGTCTGTAACGGTCCCCTGACGGAGCCGTCTGTAACGGTCCCCTGACGGAGCCGTCTGTAACGGTCCCCTAACGGAGCAGTCTGTAACGGTCCCCTGACGGAGCAGTCTGTAACGGTCCCCTGACGGAGCCGTCTGTAACGGTCCCCTGACGGAGCCGTCTGTAACGGTCCCGACGGAGCCGTCTGTAAAGGTCCCCTGACGGAGCCGTCTGTAACGGTCCCCTGACGGAGCCGTCTGTAACGGTCCCCTGACGGAGCCGTCTGTAACGGTCCCGACGGAGCCGTCTGTAAAGGTCCCCTGACGGAGCCGTCTGTAACGGTCCCCTGACGGAGCCGTCTGTAACGGAGCTGTCTGTAACGGTCCCCTGACGGAGCTGTCTGTAACGGTCCCCTAACGGAGCAGTCTGTAACGGTCCCCTGACGGAGCCGTCTGTAACGGTCCCCTGGCGGAGCCGTCTGTAACGGTCCCGACGGAGCCGTCTGTAAAGGTCCACTGACGGAGCCGTCTGTAACGGTCCCCTGACGGAGCCGTCTGTAACGGAGCTGTCTGTAACGGTCCCCTGACGGAGCTGTCTGTAACGGTCCCCTGACGGAGCCGTCTGTAACGGTCCCCTGACGGAGCCGTCTGTAACTGTCCCCTGACGGAGCCGTCTGTAACGGTCCCCTGACGGAGCCGTCTGTAACGGTCCCCTAACGGAGCTGTCTGTAACGGTCCCGTGACGGAGCCGTCTGTAACGGTCCCCTGACGGAGCCGTCTGTAACTGTCCCCTGACGGAGCTGTCTGTAACGGTCCCCTAACCGAGCTGTCTGTAACGGTACCCTGACGGAGCCGTCTGTAACGGAGCTGTCTGTAACGGTGCCGTCTGTAACGGAGCCGTCTGTAACGGTCCCCTGACGGAGCCGTCTGTAACGGTCCCCTGACGGAGCTGTCTGTAACGGTCCCCTGACGGCGCCGTCTGTAACGTTCCCCTGACGGAGCCGTCTGTAACTGTCCCCTGACGGAGCCGTCTGTAACGGTCCCCTAACGGAGCAGTCTGTAACGGTCCCCTGACGGAGCCGTCTGTAACGGTCCCCTGACGGAGCCGTCTGTAACTGTCCCCTGACGGAGAAGTCTGTAACGGTCCCCTAACGGAGCAGTCTGTAACCGTTACAGACGGCTCCGTCAGGGGACCGTTACAGACGGCTCCGTCAGGGGACAGTTACAGACGGCTCCGTCAGGGGACCGTTACAGACGGCTCCGTCAGGGGACCGTTACAGACAGCTCCGTCAGGGGACCGTTACAGACAGCTCCGTTACAGACGGCTACGTCAGGGGACCGTTACAGACTGATCCGTTAGGGGACCGTTACAGACGGCTCCGTCAGGGGACCGTTACAGACGGCTCCGTCAGGGGACCTTTACAGACGGCTCCGTCAGGGGACCTTTACAGACGGCTCCGTCAGGGTACCGTTACAGACAGCACCGTTAGGGGACCGTTACAGACAGCACCGTTAGGGGACCATTACAGACAGCTCCGTTAGGGGACCGTTACAGACAGCTCCGTCAGGGGACCTTTACAGACGGCTCCGTCAGGGGACCGTTACAGACAGCTCCGTTAGGGGACCGTTACAGACAGCTCCGTTACAGACGGCTCCGTCAGGGGACCGTTACAGACAGCTCCGTCAGGGGACCGTTACAGACGGCTCCGTCAGGGGACCGTTACAGACAGCTCAGTCAGGGGACCGTTACAGACAGCTCCGTCAGGGGACCGTTACAGACAGCTCCGTCAGGTGACCGTTACAGACGGCTCCGTTACAGACGGCTCCATCAGTGGAACATTACAGACGGCTCCGTCAGGGTACCGTTACAGACAGCTCCGTTAGGGGACTGTTACAGACAGCACCGTTAGGGGACCATTACAGACAGCTCCGTTAGGGGACCGTTACAGACAGCTCCGTCAGGGGACCGTTACAGACGGCTCCGTCAGGGGACCGTTACAGACAGCTCCGTTAGGGGACCGTTACAGACAGCTCCGTTACAGACGGCTCCGTTAGGGGACCGTTACAGACAGCACCGTTAGGGGACCATTACAGACAGCTCCGTTAGGGGACCGTTAAAGACAGCTCCGTCAGGGGACCGTTACAGACGGCTCCGTCAGGGGACCGTTACAGACAGCTCCGTTACAGACGGCTCCGTCAGGGGACCGTTACAGACAGCTCCGTCAGGGGACCGTTACAGACGGCTCCGTCAGGGGACCGTTACAGACAGCTCAGTCAGGGGACCGTTACAGACGGCTCCGTCAGGGGACCGTTACAGACAGCTCCGTCAGGGGACCGTTACAGACAGCTCCGTCAGGGGACCGTTACAGACAGCTCCGTTACAGACGGCTACGTCAGGGGACCGTTACAGACTGATCCGTTAGGGGACCGTTACAGACGGCTCCGTCAGGGGACCGTTACAGACGGCTCCGTCAGGGGACCTTTACAGACGGCTCCGTCAGGGGACCTTTACAGACGGCTCCGTCAGGGTACCGTTACAGACAGCTCCGTTAGGGGACCGTTACAGACAGCACCGTTAGGGGACCATTACAGACAGCTCCGTTAGGGGACCGTTACAGACAGCTCCGTCAGGGGACCTTTACAGACGGCTCCGTCAGGGGACCGTTACAGACAGCTCCGTTAGGGGACCGTTACAGACAGCTCCGTTACAGACGGCTCCGTCAGGGGACCGTTACAGACAGCTCCGTCAGGGGACCGTTACAGACGGCTCCGTCAGGGGACCGTTACAGACAGCTCAGTCAGGGGACCGTTACAGACAGCTCCGTCAGGGGACCGTTACAGACAGCTCCGTCAGGTGACCGTTACAGACGGCTCCGTTACAGACGGCTCCATCAGTGGAACATTACAGACGGCTCCGTCAGGGTACCGTTACAGACAGCTCCGTTAGGGGACTGTTACAGACAGCACCGTTAGGGGACCATTACAGACAGCTCCGTTAGGGGACCGTTACAGACAGCTCCGTCAGGGGACCGTTACAGACGGCTCCGTCAGGGGACCGTTACAGACAGCTCCGTTAGGGGACCGTTACAGACAGCTCCGTTACAGACGGCTCCGTTAGGGGACCGTTACAGACAGCACCGTTAGGGGACCATTACAGACAGCTCCGTTAGGGGACCGTTAAAGACAGCTCCGTCAGGGGACCGTTACAGACGGCTCCGTCAGGGGACCGTTACAGACAGCTCCGTTACAGACGGCTCCGTCAGGGGACCGTTACAGACAGCTCCGTCAGGGGACCGTTACAGACGGCTCCGTCAGGGGACCGTTACAGACAGCTCAGTCAGGGGACCGTTACAGACAGCTCCGTCAGGGGACCGTTACAGACAGCTCCGTCAGGTGACCGTTACAGACGGCTCCGTTACAGACGGCTCCATCAGTGGACCGTTACAGACGGCTCCGTCAGGGTACAGTTACAGACAGCTCCGTTAGGGGACTGTTACAGACAGCTCCGTCAGGTGACCGTTACAGACGGCTCCGTTACAGACGGCTCCGTCAGGGGACCGTTACAGACAGCTCAGTCAGGGGACCGTTACAGACAGCTCCGTCAGGGGACCGTTACAGACAGCTCCGTCAGGTGACCATTACAGACGGCTCCGTTACAGACGGCTCCATCAGTGGACCGTTACAGACGGCTCCGTCAGGGTACCGTTACAGATGGCTCCGTCAGGGGACCGTTACAGACAGCTCCGTCAGGGGACCGTTACAGACGGCTCCGTCAGGGGACCGTTACAGACAGCTCAGTCAGGGGGCCGTTACAGACAGCTCCGTCAGGGGACCGTTACAGACAGCTCCGTCAGGTGACCGTTACAGACGGCTCCGTTACAGACGGCTCCATCAGTGGACCGTTACAGACGGCTCCGTCAGGGTACCGTTACAGACAGCTCCGTTAGGGGACCGTTACAGACAGCACCGTTAGGGGACCATTACAGACAGCTCCGTTAGGGGACCGTTACAGACAGCTCCGTCAGGGGACCGTTACAGACGGCTCCGTCAGGGGACAGTTACAGACGGCTCCGTCAGGGGACCGTTACAGACGGCTCCGTCAGGGGACCGTTACAGACGGCTCCGTTACAGACAGCTCCGTCAGGGGACCGTTACAGACAGCTCCGTTACAGACGGCTCCGTCAGGGGACCGTTACAGACGGCTCCGTCAGGGGACCGTTACAGACGGCTCCGTCAGGGGACCGTTACAGACGGCTCCGTCAGGGGACCGTTACAGACAGCTCCGTCAGGGGACCGTTACAGACGGCTCCGTCAGGGGACCGTTACAGACAGCTCCGTCAGGGGACCGTTACAGACAGCTCCGTCAGGGGACCGTTACAGACAGCTCCGTCAGGGGACCGTTACAGACGGCTCCGTTAGGGGACCGTTACAGACGGCTCCGTCAGGGGACCATTACAGACAGCTCCGTTACAGACAGCTCCGTCAGGGGACCGTTACAGACGGCTCCGTCAGGGGACCGTTACAGACAGGAGGATGGATGGAGCCAAATACAGGACCTTTCTGGAAGAAAACCTGATGGAGTCTGCAAAAGACCTGAGACTGGGACGGAGATTTTTCTTCCAACAAGACAATGATCCAAAACATAAAGCAAAATCTACACTGGAATGGTTAAAAAATAAACATATCCAGGTGTTAGAATGGCCAAGTCAAAGTCCAGACCTGAATCCAATCGAGAATCTGTGGAAAGAACTGAAAACTGATGTTCACAAATGCTCTCCATCCAACCTCACTGAGCTCGAGCTGTTTTGCAAGGAGGAATGGGAAAAAATTTCTCGATGTGCAAAACTGATAGAGACATACCCCAAGCGACTTACAGCTGTAATCGCAGCAAAAGGTGGCGCTACAAAGTATTAACTTAAGGGGGCTGAATAATTTTGCACGCCCAATTTTTCAGTTAAAAAAGTTTGAAATATCCAATAAATGTCGTTCCACTTCATGATTGTGTCCCACTTGTTGTTGATTCTTCACAAAAAAATACAGTTTTATATCTTTATGTTTGAAGCCTGAAATGTGGCAAAAGGTCGCAAAGTTCAAGGGGGCCGAATACTTTCGCAAGGCACTGTAGTTAATGTTGTACACCTCAGGACCTAGTATGATTATGTAGTTAAGGTATAAAGACAGTTGTATGAAACTGCAGCTTGTTACATGATTTAACTTTACGTAAGTTATAAACTAACAGGGCGGGAGGGGGACATGAAGACAGGGAGGGGTGGCAGGGAGGAGGACATGAAGACAGGGAGGGGGGGGGACATGAAGACAGGGAGGGGGGGACATGAAGACAGGGAGGGGGTGAAGCAGGCAAGGGGGAAGGAGAGCCTGAGACGGGGGCGACGAGGGGGGGAGATGAGAGGCTGGGAGGGGGGGGAGACGAGAAGCTGGGAGGGGGAGACGAGACGGGGGAGACGAGAGGCTGGTAGGGGGGAGACGAGAGTCTGGGAGGGGGAGACGAGAGGCTGGGAGGGGGGAGACGAGAGGCTGGGAGGGGGAGACGAGAGGCTGGGGGGGGGGGGGCGAGAGGCTGGGAGGGGGGAGACGAGACGGGGGAGACGAGAGGCTGGGAGGGGGGGAGGCGAGAGGCTGGGAGGGGGAGACGAGAGGCTGGGAGGGGGAAGACTAGAAGTTGGGAGGGGGAGACTAGAGGCTGGGAGGGGACAGAGGGAGATTGGTAGAAGAGAGGCTGGGAGATTGGTAGAAGAGAGGCTGGGAGGAAGGAGAGAGAGGCATGGCTACAGTGTTGTTAGGTGAACCAACCTACTGTAACCTTGACCTCCAAACGACATGGGTACAGTGTTGTTAGGTGGACCAACCTACTGTAACCTTGACCTCCAGACGACATGGCTACAGTGTTTGTCTTTCCATGCTGTTGGTTAGTTTATCCAGGGAGATAAACCTCTGAGGAGGCACCTTGAGGGCAGCCCCAGGTCTGACCAGCCCAGTGCAGTGAGCTGGTACTGCCTTCCCCTGCTGGGTCGGGCCTGTGGTCCCCCTGATCGGTGCTGGGGCTGTGGTTTGCTGATTTGCCCTGAGAAATCCCACACAAACTGTCTCTCTAATGGACCGACATCAACCCACCCCCACCACAGCCAGCAGCTCCCACCCCCACCACAGCCAGCAGCTCCCCCACGCCCGACAACCACACCCAGCAGCTCCCAGCAGCTAATTGACCCCCCCAACCACAGCCAGCAGCTCCTACCCCCACGCCCACCACACCCAGCAGCTAATTGACGCCCCCACCACAGCCAGCAGCTCCTACCCCCACGCCCAGCAGCTAATTGAACCCACCCCACCACAGCCAGCAGCTCCTACCCCCACGCCCACCACACCCAGCAGCTAATTGACGCCCCCACCCCACCACAGCAGCCCACCCCACCCCACCACACCCAGCAGCTAATTGACCTCCCCCCACCCCACCACAGCAGCCCACCACAGCCAGCAGCTCCCACCCCCGCTCCCGACCACCACACCCAGCAGCTAATTGACCCCCCCCACCCCCACCCCACCACAGCAGCCCACCCATTCACCTCTGAACGAAACCATCTCAGGCTGACCAAGTGGACCTCAGCCTGTGGCATGTTGTTAATTGTGTCCCAAATGGAACCCCTTTCCCTACATAGTGCACTACTATTGACCTGGCCCCTGGAACGAAGACCACATGTGGGGTTGAACTAAGTAGCTGAGAATCCACTTCTGAAACTGAACAGTAGACCGGGCTGGGGCAACATAAGGACTGTTTCTCAGCTGGTGGTAATTATCACCAGCAGCAAGAAGGGGTCGGGGTTGTGTCTGTGCCCGTGTCCAAAGTGCATTGTGGTTGCAGCAGCCTATGTCCACACAGCAGCCCCGGGCTAATGTTCTCTGTGATAGGTTCCTTTAAATGCTCCACATTAGTAATGTGGTTTTCAGCCAATGGATTGGAGAACGTGATGAGGATAATTAGTAGAATTGGGATTTATTGTGTAAATGTAATACATGCTTCATTTAGAAATCAAAGGCCTCAGAAGATGTGTTAGTGGACATGGAGAGGCCTCATCAGGTTTCAGGTCTTCCTAACTTGTTGGTGTTGATGTAGAAGATGTGTTAGTGGACATAGGAAGGCCTCATCAGGTTTCAGGTCTTCCTGACATGTTGGTGTTGATACAGAATATGTGTTAGTGGACATAGAGAGGCCTCAGAATATGTGTTAGTGGGCATAGAGAGGCTTCAGAATATGTGTTAGTGGACATAGGAAGGCCTCATCAGGTTTCAGGTCTTGTTGGTGTTGATGCAGAAGATGTGTTAGTGGACATAGGAAGGCCTCATCAGGTTTCAGGTCTTGTTGGTGTTGATGCAGAAGATGTGTTAGTGGACATAGGAAGGCCTCATCAGGTTTCAGGTCTTCCTAACTTGTTGGTGTTGATACAGAAGATGTGTTAGCGAGGTCTCAGCAGGGTTCAGATCTTCCTGACTTGTTGGTGTTGATACAGAAGATGTGTTAGTGGACATGGAGAGGCCTCATCAGGTTTCAGGTCATCCTAACTTTTTGGTGTTGATACAGAAGATGTGTTGGTGGACATAGGAAGGCCTCATCAGGTTTCAGGTCATCCTAACTTGTTGGTGTTGATACAGAAGATGTGTTAGTGGACATGGAGAGGCCTCATCAGGTTTCAGGTCATCCTAACTTGTTGGTGTTGATACAGAAGATGTGTTGGTGGACATAGGAAGGCCTCATCAGGTTTCAGGTCATCCTAACTTGTTGGTGTTGATACAGAAGATGTGTTGGTGGACATAGGAAGGCCTCATCAGGTTTCAGGTCATCCTAACTTGTTGGTGTTGATACAGAAGATGTGTTGGTGGACATAGGAAGGCCTCATCAGGTTTCAGGTCTTCCTAACTTGTTGGTGTTGATGCAGAAGATGTGTTAGTGGACATAGGAAGGCCTCATCAGGTTTCAGGTCTTGTTGGTGTTGATGCAGAAGATGTGTTAGTGGACATAGGAAGGCCTCATCAGGTTTCAGGTCTTGTTGGTGTTGATACAGAAGATGTGTTAGTGGACATGGAGGCCTCATCAGGTTTCAGGTCATCCTAACTTGTTGGTGTTGACACAGAAGATGTGTTAGTGGACATGGAGAGGCCTCATCAGGTTTCAGGTCATCCTAACTTGTTGGTGTTGATACAGAAGATGTGTTAGTGGACATGGAGGCCTCATCAGGTTTCAGGTCATCCTAACTTGTTGGTGTTGATACAGAAGATGTGTTAGTGGACATGGAGGCCTCATCAGGTTTCAGGTCATCCTAACTTGTTGGTGTTGACACAGAAGATGTGTTAGTGGACATGGAGGCCTCATCAGGTTTCAGGTCATCCTAACTTGTTGGTGTTGATACAGAAGATGTGTTAGTGGACATGGAGGCCTCATCAGGTTTCAGGTCATCCTAACTTGTTGGTGTTGACACAGAAGATCTGTTAGTGGACATGGAGGCCTCATCAGGTTTCAGGTCATCCTAACTTGTTGGTGTTGATACAGAAGATGTGTTAGCGAGGTCTCAGCAGGGTTCAGATCTTCCTGACTTGTTGGTGTTGATGTAGAAGATGTGTTAGTGGACATAGGAAGGCCTCGAGGTCATTTCCTAAGGGACACGATATTCATATCCCCCTTTTTTCCCAAGATGTTTTAGTCCACCTCATAACAGTTACTGTTCCAGACAGTTTCTCTCTGAGAAATCTCTTCACTACGGCATCCATGAATACACTACAGTAGCATTTATGATACGTGACTTTGTCAACTCCGCTTTTCACTCATTTTAATTTAAAGAGCAGAACTGGTTAAGCTGTTTGCCCCTACGACAGACCATGCAAAGGTGTTTTTTCGTCAGGATTTTGAAGGACTTAACCTTTCTGTTCCTCCAAATCCTCTTTCTCTGTGACCTACTTGCCTACTTCCCCAACATTCCCTAGGGGCTAGCGATAGACAGAACGACTCTAGACAGTGACTTTAGAGGAAGACAGAAGAGATGGAGGAGGAGAGGTCTATCTTACTTTAGTTTTCCACTGAGGACTCCCTCCCTCACTCCATCCATCATGACTCCACTGTGAACTCCTTCCCTCCATCATGACTCCACTGAGGACTCCCTTCCTCCATCATGACTCCACTGAGGACTCCCTTCCTCCATCATGACTCTGTCCATCATGACTCCACTAAGGACTCCCTCCCTTCATCATTACTCTACTGAGGACTCCTTCCCTACCTCCATCATGACCCCACTGAGGACTCCCTCCATCATGACCCCACTGAGGACTCCCTCCATTGAACCCCCACTGAGGACTCCCTCCATCATGACCCCACTGAGGACTCCATCCATCATGACCCCACTGAGGACTCCATCCATCATGACCCCACTGAGGACTCCATCCATCATGACCCCACTGAGGACTCCATCCATCATGACCCCACTGAGGACTCCATCCATCATGACCCCACTGAGGACTCCATCCATCATGACCCCACTGAGGACTCCATCCATCATGACCCCACTGAGGACTGCATCCATCATGACCCCACTGAGGACTGCATCCATCATGACCCCACTGAGGACTCCCTCCATCATGACCCCACTGAGGACTCCCTCCATCATGACTCCTTCCCTCCCTCCATCATGACTCCACTGAGGACTCCTTCCCTCCCTCCATCATGACTCCACTGAGGACTCCTTCCCTCCCTCCATCCATAATTTCTCCACTGAGGACTCCTTCCCTCCATCATGACTCCCTCCCTCCATCATGACTCCACTGAGGACTCCCTCCATCCATCATGACTCCACTGAAGACTCCCTCCCTCCATCATGACTCCACTGAGGACTCCCTCCCTCCATCATGACTCCACTGAGGACTCCCTCCCTCCCTCCATGACTCCACTGAGGACTCCACCCCTCCAGCATGACTCCACTGAGGACTCCCTCCCTCCATCATGACTACACTGAGTACTCCTTCCCTCCATCATGACTCCCTCCCTCCATCATGATTCCACTAAGTACTCCTTCCCTCCCTCCATCACGACTCCACTGAGTACTCCCTCCCTCCATCATCATTCCACTGAGGACTCCTTCTCTCCCTCCACTGAGGACTCCTTCCCTCCCTCCTTCCATCATTACTTCAGTGAGGACTCCTTCCCTCCCTCCATCATGACTCCACTGAGGACTCCTTCCCTCCCTCCATCATGACTCCACTGAGGACTCCTTCCCTCCCTCCATCCATCATTTCTCCACTGAGGACTCCTTCCCTCCTTCATGACTCCCTCCCTCCATCATGACTCCACTGAGTACTCCCTCCCTCCATCATCACTCCACTGAGGACTCCTGCCCTCATGACTCCACTGAGGACTCCCTCCCTCCATCATGACTCCACTGAGGACTCCCTACCTCCCTCCATCATGACTCCACTGAGTACTCCCTCCATCCATCATCACTCCACTGAGGACTCCTTCCCTCATGACTCCACTGAGGACTCCTTCCCTCCCTCCATCATGACTCCACTGAGGACTCCTTCCCTCCCTCCATCATGACTCCACTGAGGACTCCTTCCCTCCCTCAACCATAATTTCTCTGAAGCACAATCAGTTTCAGAGTGAGGCTGATATGAGTTGATGGGCTAACATATAATACTGAGCAGAGTTTCCAGACCTGCCAGACGGAGACAGGCTCAGGCTGCATCTTTACCTCTCGTTTCTCATCTTCCCTGCCAACAGCCAAGGCTTGGTCCGCCACTAGAGACCTCTTACTCAGGCCCAGTAGGGAAAAGGTTTACACAAGGAATAGAACGGGTTGGAATCACATGGCTCAGAAAACTATTACTAGGTCTAGATCAGATTCTCATTCATAGTGGGAAGTGTTGACTTTACTGAGAGATGTATTCACACTGGGAAGGGCTGACAGATGTATTCACACTGGGAAGGGCTGACAGATGTATTCACACTTGGAAAGGCTGACAGATATATTCACACTGGGAAGGGCTGACAGATGTATTCACACTGGGAAGGGCTGACAGATGTATTCACACTGGGAAGGGCTGACAGATGTATTCACACTGGGAAGGGCTGACAGATGTATTCACACTGGGAAGGGCTGACAGATGTATTCACACTGGGATGTGCTGACAGATGTATTCACGCTGGGAAGGGCTGACAGATGTATTCGTACTGGGAAGGGCTGACAGATGTATTCGTACTGGGAAAGGCTGACAGATGTATTCATACTGGGAAGGGCTGACAGATGTATTCATACTGGGAAGGGCTGACAGATGTATTCATACTGGGAAGGGCTGACAGATGTATTCGTACTGGGAAGGGCTGACAGATGTATTCGTACTGGGAAGGGCTGACAGATGTATTCGTACTGGGAAGGGCTGACAGATGTATTCCTACTGGGAAGGGCTGACAGATGTATTCATACTGGGAAGGGCTGACTTTACTGACAGATGTATTCATACTGGGAAGGGCTGACAGATGTATTCACACTGGGAAGGCCTGACAGATGTATTCATACTGGGAAGGGCTGACAGATGTATTCACACTGGGAAGGCCTGACTTTACTGAGAGATATTTAGAACCTGATTATTTTAGTTAAACAGAAAATCTGAGAGCGAGGAGAGAGGAGAGAGGAGAGAGGAGAGAGGAGAGAGGAGAGAGGAGAGAGGAGAGAGAAGAGAGGAGAGAGAAGAGAGAAGAGAGGAGAGAGAAGAGAGGAGAGAGGAGAGAGGAGAGAGGAGAGAGGAGAGAGAAGAGAGAAGAGAGGAGAGAGGAGAGAGAAGAGAGGAGAGAGGAGAGAGGAGAGAGGAGAGAGGAGAGAGAAGAGAGGAGAGAGGAGAGAGGAGAGAGAAGAGAGAAGAGAGAAGAGAGAAGAGAGGAGAGAGGAGAGAGAAGAGAGGAGAGAGGAGAGAGAGAGAGGAGAGAGAAGAGAGAAGAGAGGAGAGAGGAGAGAGAAGAGAGGAGAGAGGAGAGAAGAGAGGAGAGAGAGGAGAGAGGAGAGAGAGAGAGAGAAGAGAGAAGAGAGAAGAGAGAAGAGAGAAGAGAGAAGAGAGAGAAGAGAGAGGAGAGAGATATGTATAGTATATATATAATATAATATATATAATGTGACATTTGTAATGTCTTTATTGTTTTGAAACTTCTGTATGTTTAATGTTTACTGTTCATTTTTATTGTTTATTTCACTTTATATATTATCTACCTCACTTGCTTTGGCAATGTTAACACGTTTCCCATGCCAATAAAGCCCTTGAATTGAATTGAATTGAATTGAATTGAGAGAGAGAGAAGAGAGGAGAGGAGAGAGGAGAGAGGAGAGCTAGAGGAGAAAGCTTAGAGACAAACAGATGCCAGGCGTTAGAGGTCTGTGAGTAATTCAATTTCAACTCTTAGAGAATGGATTTTCAAAGTTATAGCCACATGTGCTACAAAGATGTCTGTCTGTCTGACAGTGGCCCCTCAGTTGTCCCTACTTAATCATTATTCCTAGCCGTGAATCCTGCTGAGCTGAGTGAGACAAAGTGACAAATTAGAGTTAATCTGCCTCTTCCTGTCCTGAAGGAAACTAAGTGAAACTAGTGGAAAGAGCCGAGGGTAGACTGACCCCAACGATCAGACCCCGTACTGCATTCAGCGCGCGCGCGAGAGAGACAGGGAGAGAGAGAGAGAGAGAGACAGGGAGAGAGAGAGAGAGACAGGGAGAGAGAGAGAGACAGGGAGAGAGAGAGAGAGACAGGGAGAGAGAGAGAGACAGGGAGAGAGAAAGAGAGGCAGAGAGACAGGGAGAAAGAGAGAGAGACAGGGAGAGAGACAGGGAGAGAGACAGAGAGACAGGGAGAGAGAGAGAGAGAGACAGGGAGAGAGGGAGAGAGAGAGAGAGAGCGAGAGAGAGAGAGAGAGAGACAGGGAGAGACAGGGAGACAGGGAGAGAGAGACGGAAACAGGGAGAGAGAGAGACAGGGAGAGAGAGAGACAGGGAGAGAGAGAGACAGGGAGAGAGAGACAGGGAGAGAGAGAGACAGGGAGAGAGAGAGACAGGGAGAGAGAGAGACAGGGAGAGAGAGAGAGACAGGGAGAGAGAGAGAGACAGGGAGAGAGAGAGAGACAGGGAGAGAGAGAGGGAAAGAGGGAGAGGGAAAGAGGGAGAGAGAGAGGGAAAGAGGGAGAGGGAAAGAGAGAGGGAAAGAGGGAGAGAGAGAGACAGGTAGAGAGAGAGAGAGGGAGACAGGGAGAGACAGGTAGAGAGACAGGGAGAGAGAGAGAGAGAGAGACAGGGAGAGAGAGAGAGACAGGGAGTTAGAGAGAGAGACAGGGAGAGAGAGAGAGACAGGGAGTTAGAGAGAGAGACAGGGAGAGAGAGAGACAAGGAGAGAGAGAAAGAGAGAGACAAGGAGAGACACAGAGAGAGACAGAGAGAGAGAGAGAGAGAGGGAGAGAGAGAGAGAGAGACAGGGAGAGAGACAAGGAGAGAGAGAGAGGCAGGGAGAGAGAGAGGGAGAGAGAGAGGCAGGGAGAGAGAGAGGGAGAGAGAGAGAGACAGGGAGAGAGATAGGGAGAGAGAGAGACAGGGAGAGAGAGAGACAGGGAGAGAGAGAGAGAGGGAGAGAGAGACAGGGAGAGAGACAAGGAGAGAGAGAGAGAGAGAGACAGGGAGAGAGAGAGGGAGAGAGAGAGAGACAGGGAGAGAGAGAGGGAGAGAGAGAGAGAGAGGGAGAGAGAGAGACAGAGAGAGAGACAGGGAGAGAGAGAGAGAGACAGGGAGAGAGAGAGACAGGGAGAGAGAGAGAGAGGGAGAGAGAGAGAGAGAGACAGGGAGAGAGAGAGAGAGAGAGAGAGAGAGAGAGAGAGAGAGAGAGAGAGAGAGACAGGGAGAGACAGAGAGACAGAGAGAGAGACAGGGAGAGAGAGAGAGAGACAGGGAGAGAGAGAGACAGGGAGAGAGAGAGAGAGAGAGAGAGAGAGCGAGAGAGGGAGAGAGAGAGACAGAGAGAGAGACAGGGAGAGAGAGAGAGAGACAGGGAGAGAGAGAGACAGGGAGAGAGAGGGAGAGAGAGAGAGAGAGACAGGGAGAGAGAGAGAGGGAGAGGGAGAGGGAGAGAGAGAGAGAGAGAGAGAGAGATATGAGTGTGGAACAGTTTTCTGACGGCAGAAACATATCAAAAGAAAAATAATAACAATAAATACAAGAAGGAATAGGAACAGGAATAAATACACAAATAGTAACGAAAACAATATATACCAGTACTATAATACCAGTACTAATATATATATATATATTCATAAACATACATACACACATACATACATATATATATTTATATATACACTGCTCAAAAAAATAAAGGGAACACTAAAATAACACATCCTAGATCTGAATGAATGAAATATTCTTATTAAATACTTTTTTCTTTACATAGTTGAATGTGCTGACAACAAAATCACAAAAATTATCAATAGATATCAATTCTATCAACTCATGGCGGTCTGGATTTGGAGTCACACTCAAAATTAAAGTGGAAAACCACACTACAGGCTGATCCAACTTTGATGTAATGTCCTTAAAACAAGTCAAAATGAGGCTCAGAAGTGTGTGTGGCCTCCACGTGCCTGTATGACCTCCCTACAACACCTGGCATGCTCCTGATGAGGTGGAGGATGGTCTCCTGAGGGATCTCCTCCCAGACCTGGACTAAAGCATCCGCCAACTCCTGGACAGTCTGTGGTGCAACGTGGCGTTGGTGGATGGAGCGAGACATGATGTCCCAGATGTGCTGAATTGGATTCAGGTCTGAGGAACGGGCGGACCAGTCCATAGCATCAATGCCTTCCTCTTGCAGGAACTGCTGACACACTCCAGCCACATGAGCATTGTCTTGCATTAGGAGGAACCCAGGGCCAACCGCACCAGCATATGGTCTCACAAGGGGTCTGGGATCTCATCTCGGTACCTAACGGCAGTCAGGCTACCTCTGGCGAGCACATGGAGGGCTGTGCGGCACCCCAAAGAAATGCCACCCCACACCATGACTGACCCACCGCCAAACTGGTGATGCTGGAGGATGTTGCAGGCAGCAGAACGTTCTCCATGGTGTCTCCAGACTGTCACATGTGCTCAGTGTGAACCTGCTTTCATCTGTGAAGAGCACAGGGCGCCAGTGGCGAATTTGCCAATCTTGGTGTTCTCTGGCAAATGCCAAACATCCTGCACGGAGTTGGGCTGTAAGCACAACCCCCACCTGTGGACGTCGGGCCCTCATACCACCCTCATGGAGTCTGTTTCTGACTGTTTGAGCAGACACATGCACATTTGTGGCCTGCTGGAGGTCATTTTGCAGGGCTCTGGCAGTGCTCCTCCTTGCACAAAGGCGGAGGTAGCAGTCCTGCTGCTGGGTTGTTGCCCTCCTACGGCCTCCTCCACGTCTCCTGATGTACTGGCCTGTCTCCTGGTAGCGCCTCCATGCTCTGGACACTACGCTGACAGACACAGCAAACCTTCTTGCCACAGCACGCATTGATGTGCCATCCTGGATGAGCTGCACTACCTGAGCCACTTGTGTGGGTTGTAGACTCCGTCTCATGCTACCACTAGAGTGGAAGCACCGCCAACAGTCAAAAGTGACCAGAACATCAGCCAGGAAGCATAGGAACTGAGAAGTGGTCTGTGGTTACCACCTGCAGAACCACTCCTTTATTGGGGGTGTCTTGCTAATTGCCTATAATTTCCACCTGCTGTCTATTACATTTGCACAACAGCATGTGAAATGTATTGTCAATCAGTGTTGCTTCCTAAGTGGACAGTTTGATTTCACAGAAGTGTGAATGATATATATATATATATATATATACACACATTACGATATATATACACACACATATATACATACATACAGTGGGGCAAAAAAGTATTTAGTCAGCCACCAATTGTGCAAGTTCTCCCACTTAAAAAGATGAGGCCTGTAATTTTCATCATAGGTACACACCAACTATGACAGACAAAATGAGAAGAAAAAAATCCAGAAAATCACATTGTAGGATTTTAATGAATTTATTTGCAAATTATGATGGAAAATGAGTATTTGGTCAATAACAAAAGTTTCTCAATACTTTGTTATATACCCTTTGTTGGCAATGACAGAGGTCAAACGTTTTCTGTAAGTCTTCACAAGGTTCACACACACTGTTGCTGGTATTTTGGCCCATTCCTCAATGCAGATCTCCTCTAGATCAGTGATGTTACACACATACACACATACATATACACACACACATATACATATATATACACATATATATACACACACACACATACATACATACATACATACATATATATATATACACATATATACATATATATATATACATACATACATACATACATACATACATACACACACATATATACATACACACACATATATACATACACACACATATATACATACACACACATATATACATACACACACATATATACATACACATATATACATACACACACACACATATATACATACATACATAAACACACACAGGTACTATTTATACACCAGTACTATTTATACCAGTACTGAGTTAATGATAACTAGTCAATATACACTGGGTACCAGTACTGAGCCAATGATAACTAGTCAATATACACTGTCTACCAGTACTGAGTCCATGTTCAGGGGTACAGGGTAATATCAAATCAAATCAAATGTATTTATATAGCCCTTCGTACATCAGCTGATATCTCAAAGTGCTGTACAGAAACCCAGCCTAAAACCCCAAACAGCAAGCAATGCAGGTGTAGAAGCACGGTGGCGAGGAAAAACTCCCTAGAAAGGCCAAAACCTAGGAAGAAACCTAGAGAGGAACTAGGCTATGTGGGTTGGCCAGTCCTCTTCTGGCTGTGCCGGGTGGAGATTATAACAGAACATGGCCAAGATGTTCATAAATGACCAGCATGGTCGAATAATAATAAGGCAGAACAGTTGAAACTGGAGCAGCAGCACGGCCAGGTGGACTGGGGACAGCAAGGAGTCATCATGTCAGGTAGTCCTGGGGCATGGTCCTAGGGCTCAGGTCCTCCGAGAGAGAGAAAGAAAGAGAGAATTAGAGAGAGCACATGTGGGGTGGCCAGTCCTCTTCTGGCTGTGCCGGGTGGAGATTATAACAGAACATGGCCAAGATGTTCAAATGTTCATAAATTACCAGCATGGTCGAATAATAATATGGCAGATCAGTTGAAACTGGAGCAGCAGCACGGCCAGGTAGACTGGGGACAGCAAGGAGTCATCATGTCAGGTAGTCCTGGGGCATGGTCCTAGGGCTCAGGTCCTCCGAGAGAGAGAAAGAAAGAGAGAATTAGAGAGAGCACATGTGGGGTGGCCAGTCCTCTTCTGGCTGTGCCGGGTGGAGATTATAACAGAACATGGCCAAGATGTTCAAATGTTCATAAATTACCAGCATGGTCGAATAATAATATGGCAGATCAGTTGAAACTGGAGCAGCAGCACGGCCAGGTAGACTGGGGACAGCAAGGAGTCATCATGTCAGGTAGTCCTGGGGCATGGTCCTAGGGCTCAGGTCCTCCGAGAGAGAGAAAGAAAGAGAGAAGGAGAGAATTAGAGAATGCACACTTAGATTCACACAGGACACGGAATAGGACAGGAGAAGTACTCCAGATATAACAAACTGACCCTAGCCTGACCCTAGCCCCCCAACACATAAACTACTGCCGCATAAATACTGGCGGCTGAGACAGGAGGGGTCAGGAGACAATGTGGCCCCATCCAAGGACACCCCCGGACAGGGCCAAACAGGAATATCTTGGCTATATACACAGAGTACCAGTACAGAGTTGATGTGCAGGGCTACCAGGTAAACGAGACAGATATACACTTTATATAGAAAAGTTCCCCACCGCCCATGGTGCATCAGGTTTTTCCAATATGGAAACCGCTTCTCCGCTCCTAACCTTCAGAGCTCATCACATAGCAGGCTTTGCTCTGACTCGGCACCAACTCCTAAAAGGCTTTAGTTAACCTTCAGAGCTCATCACGTAGCAGCTTTGCTCTGACTCGGCACCAACTCCTAAAAGGCTACAGTTGACGAGCGGCAAGAGGCAGAACAAACATGCCTTCTCAATCAGAAGTTTGTGTATTCGTCAAATAGACTGATATCTAAATAGAAATAGTTATATACAGCATCCACCTTCACATCCAGAGTGTTTTGTAGACAGGATAAGGGTCATTACATTCTTTAACTCAGATCTCAAGGATCAGACAAACGGACTGACTAGGCAAGTCAGTTAAGAATCAATTCTTATTTACAATGACGGTCTACCGGGGAACAGTGGGTTAACTGCCTTGTTCAGGGGGCAGAATGACATATTTTGACCCTGTCAGCTCAGGGATTCAATCCAGTAACCGAATCCCTAGTGAACTCCCTGTCCTGGCCGAAGTCTATGAATCCCTAGTGAACTCCCTGTCCTGGCCGAAGTCTATGAATCCCTAGTGAACTCCCTGTCCTGGCCAAAGTCTATGAATCCCTAGTGAACTCCCTATCCTGGCCAAAGTCTATGAATCCCTAGTGAACTCCCTTTCCTGGCCAAAGTCTATGAATCCCCAGTGAACTCCCTATCTTTGCCAAAGTCGATGAATCCCTAGTGAACTCACAGTTAAACAATTTCTTAATTGAGTAGAACATACTGAGCAGGGTTCAGTCTGGCTTTAGATCGGGACACAGCACCACAACTGCAGCTATGGCAAACATTAAGGGACTTGATAAAAAAACAAGATTGTGCTGCTCTGTTTGTGGATGTACAGGTAGTTTATTCTAACCTCTCCTCTCTCTGTCAGGATGTACAGGTAGTTTATTCTAACCTCTCCTCTCTGTCAGGATGTACAGGTAGTTTGTTCTAACCTCTCCTCTCTGTCAGGATGTACAGGTAGTTTGTTCTAACCTCTCCTCTCTGTCAGGATGTACAGGTAGTTTATTCTAACCTCTCCTCTCTCTGTCAGGATGTACAGGTAGTTTATTCTAACCTCTCCTCTCTGTCAGGATGTACAGGTAGTTTGTTCTAACCTCTCCTCTCTGTCAGGATGTACAGGTAGTTTATTCTAACCTCTCCTCTCTGTCAGGATGTACAGGTAGTTTGTTCTAACCTCTCCTCTCTGTCAGGATGTACAGGTAGTTTGTTCTAACCTCTCCTCTCTGTCAGGATGTACAGGTAGTTTATTCTAACCTCTCCTCTCTCTGTCAGGATGTACAGGTAGTTTCTTCTAACCTCTCCTCTCTCTGTCAGGATGTACAGGTAGTTTGTTCTAACCTCTCCTCTCTCTGTCAGGATGTACAGGTAGTTTGTTGTAACCTCTCCTCTCTGTCAGGATGTACAGTAGTTTCTTCTAACCTCTCCTCTCTCTGTCAGGATGTACAGGTAGTTTGTTGTAACCTCTCCTCTCTGTCAGGATGTACAGTAGTTTCTTGTAACCTCTCCTCTCTCTGTCAGGATGTACAGTAGTTTCTTGTAACCTCTCCTCTCTGTCAGGATGTACAGTAGTTTCTTGTAACCTCTCCTCTCTCTGTCAGGATGTACAGTAGTTTCTTCTAACCTCTCCTCTCTCTGTCAGGATGTAAAGGTAGTTTGTTCTAACCTCTCCTCTCTGTCAGGGTGTACAGGTAGTTTCTTGTAACCTCTCCTCTCTCTGTCAGGATGTACAGTAGTTTCTTCTAACCTCTCCTCTCTCTGTCAGGATGTAAAGGTAGTTTGTTCTAATCTCTCCTCTCTGTCAGGATGTAAACGTAGTTTGTTGTAACCTCTCCTCTCTGTCAGGATGTACAGTAGTTTCTTGTAACCTCTCCTCTCTCTGTCAGGATGTACAGTAGTTTCTTGTAACCTCTCCTCTCTCTGTCAGGATGTACAGTAGTTTCTTCTAACCTCTCCTCTCTGTCAGGATGTACAGGTAGTTTGTTCTAACCTCTCCTCTCTGTCAGGATGTACAGTAGTTTCTTCTAACCTCTCCTCTCTCTGTCAGGATGTAAAGGTAGTTTGTTCTAACCTCTCCTCTCTGTCAGGATGTACAGGTAGTTTGTTGTAACCTCTCCTCTCTCTGTCAGGATGTACAGGTAGTTTGTTCTAACCTCTCCTCTCTGTCAGGATGTACAGGTAGTTTGTTGTAACCTCTCCTCTCTGTCAGGATGTACAGGTAGTTTGTTCTAACCTCTCCTCTCTCTGTCTGGACGTACAGGTAGTTTGTTCTAATCTCTCCTCTCTGTCAGGATGTAAACGTAGTTTGTTCTAATCTCTCCTCTCTGTCAGGATGTACAGGTAGTTTGTTCTAACCTGTCTGTCTGGACGTACAGGTAGTTTGTTCTAACCTCTCCTCTCTGTCAGGATGTAAACGTAGTTTGTTCTAATCTCTCCTCTCTGTCAGGATGTTCAGGTAGTTTGTTCTAACCTCTCCTCTCTGTCAGGATGTCCAGGTAGTTTGTTCTAACCTCTCCTCTGTCAGGATGTTCAGGTAGTTTGTTCTAACCTCTCCTCTCCTCTCTCTGTCAGGATGTACAGACAGTTTGTTCTGTCAATCCTGCTTGCAGGCGTCCTGTGGCTGGTGGGCGGAGACACCCGCAAGACCCGCCTCCAAGGCTCTATCCCCAACCCTTTCAAAGGGAACGGCAACACCTCTGACAAACGCACCCGCAAACAGGAAATACTTGCCTCCAGCCAGGAAGCTCTGGTCGTCACAGAGAGGAAGTACCTGAAGAGTGACTGGTGCAAGACCCAGCCGCTGCGTCAGACGGTGAGCGAGGAAGGCTGTCTCAGTCGTACCGTCATCAACAGGTTCTGCTACGGACAGTGTAACTCCTTCTATATCCCACGACACGTTAAGACGGAGCAGGAGTCTTTCCGGTCCTGTGCTTTCTGCCGGCCGCATCGTTTCACCACGCTGACCGTAGAAATGGACTGTCCCGACCTCCAGCCGCCCTTCAGGCACCGCAAGATCCAGAGAGTCAAACAGTGTCGCTGTATATCGGTCTCCGTCGGTGACTCTGGGAAGCGGTGATACTCGTCTCTCTTTTTTTATCATCTTGGACAATCCCTAGATACTGTACAGATATTCCGCTCACCTCACAGGAGACAGTTTGTACAAGACTCGAGTACATGGAGGGTGAGGACATGCATTTTTACTGACGGCACATAGAATGAATACATAAAAGCTGAAGGGGCCCACTCTCTTTAGAAGACCTGAGCATGACAGACATTTCTATGGAGCAGCTCTGTGTTGATCATACCAAGCACTCTATATGAGACAAATGGACATTTCTACAACCCAGGCTGAATCAACCCATACACTCTGTAGTTCAAAGATGGTGGATAAATTAAGATATCTTACTCAGGCGGGTTTACCGTTAAAAACAAAAAATGGTCACAATTCCAGACTGCTTAAGGAAGTGTCTTTCCAATAGACAACAATGCAATAGCAGCTGGGTCTGGTCTACTTAGTTCATTGACTGTATATGAACCCGGGGGAAAAAAGCAGAGTGAGACATCTCACTTCCTCTACCGTCTCTGCAGAAGCAGACTTACCTGGACCACAGGTCTCCTCAGCCTGTCGGAGAGGGGGGGTTGTATTCAAATGGAAGAAAACTGACTGAAACAAAAAGAGACTTGTCTAATACAAAATGCTAATTTTCAACTACAAAATGTGTTTCTAATGTGTACCCTAATAGATATGACCTTATTCCAGAGGGACTCTGGTAGAGAGGGTGTTGGAGAGACTGACTGGGTTAGTAGAAGGTCCTACTGTAACAACAGCTGACCTTATTCCAGAGGGACTCTGGTAGAGAGGGTGTTGGAGAGACTGACTGGGTTAGTAGAAGGTCCTACTGCAGAAACAGCTGACCTTATTCCACAGAGGGACTCTGGTAGAGAGGTTGTTGGAGAGACTGACTGGGTTAGTAGAAGGTCCTACTGCAGAAACAGCTGACCTGGGGTTTCACAGAGGGTAGGAAGTTGTTGGAGAGACTGACTGGGTTAGTAGTAGACCTACTGCAGCAACAGCCGACCTGGGGTTTCACAGAGGGTAGGAGGGTGTTGAATAGAGACTGACTGGGTTAGTAGAAGGTCCTACTGCAGAAACAGCTGACCTGGGGTTTCACAGAGGGTAGGAGGGTGTTGAATAGAGACTGACTGGGTTAGTAGAAGGTCCTACTGCAGAAACAGCTGACCTGGGGTTTCACAGAGGGTAGGAGGGTGTTGAATAGAGACTGACTGGGTTAGTAGAAGGTCCTACTGCAGCAACAGCTGACCTGGGGTTTCACAGAGGGTAGGAGGGTGTTGAATAGAGACTGACTGGGTTAGTAGTAGACCTACTGCAGCAACAGCTGACCTGGGGTTTCACAGAGGGTAGGAGGGTGTTGAATAGAGACTGACTGGGTTAGTAGAAGGTCCTACTGCAGCAACAGCCGACCTGGGGGTTTCACAGAGGGTAGGAGGTTGTTGATTAGAGACTGACTGGGCTAGTAGAAGGTACTACTGCAGAAACAGCTGACCTGGGGTTTCACAGAGGGTAGGAGGGTGTTGAATAGAGACTGACTGGGTTAGTAGAAGGTCCTACTGCAGAAACAGCTGACCTGGGGTTTCACAGAGGGTAGGAGGTTGTTGATTAGAGACTGACTGGGTTAGTAGTAGACCTACTGCAGCAACAGCTGACCTGGGGTTTCACAGAGGGTAGGAGGTTGTTGATTAGAGACTGACTGGGTTAGTAGAAGGTCCTACTGCAGAAACAGCTGACCTGGGGTTTCACAGAGGGTAGGAGGTTGTTGAATAGAGACTGACTGGGTTAGTAGTAGACCTACTGCAGCAACAGCCGACCTGGGGTTTCAGAGGGTAGGAGGGTGTTGAATAGAGACTGACTGGGTTAGTAGAAGGTACTACTGCAGCAACAGCCGACCTGGGGGTTTCAGAGGGTAGGAGGGTGTTGAATAGAGACTGACTGGGTTAGTAGAAGGTCCTACTGCAGAAACAGCCGACCTGGGGGTTTCACAGAGGGTAGGAGGGTGTTGAATAGAGACTGACTGGGTTAGTAGAAGGTCCTACTGCAGCAACAGCCTACCCGGGGGTTTCACAGAGGGTAGGAGGTTGTTGATTAGAGACTGACTGGGTTAGTAGTAGGTCCTACTGCTGCAACAGCCGACCTGGGGTTTCACAGGCAATATATCATTATGTACAAATAAATATCACATTATTAGATTTAGAGAGATTATATCAATACAATGTTACATTATAATGGCATTTATATTTACATAAATGAATAAATGATATCCTAAATCTGTACCGAAGTTGAAAGTTTATCTTGGTGTGTTTTCATTGTGTTTTGTTTAAACTTTGCCGTCAGTATTGTAAAAAGTTCAGATGAAAGTTGCTGCAAACAACAACTCAGTCTGAAGACTCGTATTCTTAACCATCGTCTTTCAGGACACGTTTCTGATTAGAACGCCTTCAAAAGAGAATCAAAATCAACCAACCACAGAAAGGCTGTTCTCAACAAAAGAGAATCAAAATCAACCTGCACCAACCACAGAAAGGCTGTTCTCAACAAAAGAGAATCAAAATCAACCAACCACAGAAAGGCTGTTCTCAACAAAAGAGAATCAAAATCAACCAACCACAGAAAGGCTGTTCTCAACAAAAGAGGATCAAAATCAACCTGCACCAACCACAGAAAGGCTGAATTTATTCCTTTTTTATTGTAGATAAATGACATTGCTGCTCCCAGAAACAAGCAGAGATCCAGTAACATACTAACAACATTTGACACTAATAAACCATTATCCAACAACTCCAGGATGATGATTTAACATGCTGCGGGACAGAAAATAAAAATCTTTACAAAAATATGTTACACAAAGAATACAATACTACCTTACATTGATAAAAGCATTTTAAATATATTATTTTTAGTAATCAAGTCAATCATTTGAATGCACTTTTCAATGTAAATGAACAATTCCTTTAGGACTGTTCACTAATCTTACATTAACAAAATGTTTGTCAAACCAACAGACTACATTTCCCATAAGCCTCTCTGTCCTCACATACATTAGAAATGTCTTCTTACCGAGTCACATGGACATCACTTCAGATAAATGAAACGGGACTAAGTTATACATTTGCAGTTTTACACAAAAATGGGCATATATTTTTCCTCGATGAGAGTAGAAATATGTCTTTGAAGTGATGTTTTTATTGTTAAGTGAGTAAAACATGCCAGAAGTCAATTCTACAGCTGGTCTTCTAGACTGAGTGAACAGTGATCAGATAACAGCTTCTGTGGGTAAACCTCTCTACTGGTCTGGAAGGATACAGAGAGCTCTTCTCTGTCGGACACAATCTAGTTGAGCTCAACGTTGGACATCATGGCTGTATGCCAAATGGATCCCTATATAGACCAATACTATGGGCCCTAATCCAAAGTAAGGTACTAAATAGGGAATAGGGAGCAGTTTGGGACACAGACCATTATTCAAAGTTATTATGTTGCTGTAAGAACACCCAGCTAAGCTGATCCATTATTGACTTGG
Source organism: Oncorhynchus mykiss (assembly GCF_057628025.1). NCBI lineage: Eukaryota > Metazoa > Chordata > Actinopteri > Salmoniformes > Salmonidae > Oncorhynchus > Oncorhynchus mykiss. The sequence continues at coordinate 62,990,255 of NC_143044.1, read as the reverse complement.
ACTAACGAACAACGTTCTTTCGGTTTTTTACCCCCCCCCTCCCCCCAATACCACGTTTAATTTCAAATGCATGTTGAGAACACGAACTGCCTTTTGGGATTAAGAAGGGTGAATTACTCTCGATTAGATCAACGGCCTAAAACCAACAACACCGAACATCAACATGTTGACGGTGACCTGTCAGAGTCTGCATCCCAAATGGAACACTAGATAGTGCATAGGTCCTGGTCAACAGTAGTGTACTATATAGGGAATAGGGTGCATGGGCCCTGGTAAAAAGTAGTGTACTATATAGGGAATAGGGTGCATGGGCCCTGTTCAACAGTAGTGCACTATATAGGGAATAGGGTGCATGGGCCCTGGTCAACAGTAGTGTACTATATAGGGAATAGGGTGCCATTTGGGATGCATCCTGGACAACGGCTGTGTTCGTTTTCCTTCTTCACGTTCTGCTGTGTTTCTCTTCACACGTCTCCTCTCTCACGTCCAATAAGGTTGTGTTTTAATATGTACACAATCACTGTTTCAGTGAGCCAAATACACATTTATATTGCTTTGGAAAACACATCTCGTCATGGTATACAGTAAGCTTGAATAGGCAACATGTTTGGCATTTCAGATCAGTACTGTAGGGGGTATGACTGGAGAAGATGGCTCCAGGTATCTCAACAGTAGGGGGTAGGACTGTGGAGAAGATGGCTCCAGGTACCTCAACAGTAGGGGGTAGGACTGGAGAAGATGGCTCCAGGTACCTCAACAGTAGGGGGTAGGACTGTGGAGAAGATGGCTCCAGGTATCTCAACAGTAGGGGATAGGACTGTGGAGAAGATGGCTCCAGGTATCTCAACAGTAGGGGGTAGGACTGGAGAAGATGGCTCCAAGTACCTCTACAGTAGGTATGCTTTAGTATGTCCCTGTGGAAGTCATCCTATAAATATAGTTCTGGTATAATGACATCCTCTGACCTCTGATCCCATGGTGCTTCCCTCTTCCTTCTGATTGGATGTTGATGTTTGTGTGTCTAATGAGCTAATAACAGAAGCCTGCATAGTCGGTCCCATAGAGCAGGCAGGAGGACGGGTGACGGACAGACTGACAGCTGCTTGGAGTCAAAAAATAAAAAGTAGTATCTTATATCCCAAACGGCACCCTTTTCCTATGTAGTGCACTACTTTAGACTAGAGCCCTATGGGACCCTGGTCTAAAGTAGTGCCCTACATAGGGAATAGTGTGTCATTTGGTTCTAAAGCCTAAGTGATTCATCTGTAGTAGTACATGCAGTCCAATGTGGTTGTTCCTCGTCTCTCTCTCTCCAGTAAACGTAGACGTCCACCGGTCTTAAATCTTCATGCCCAGCTTGGCTTTCTGTGGAAAAACGATACGTTAAATGTTCAGATATGCTTTCTTCAGGCTTTAAACGGTGATAAAGACTCAATCAAGTAAAAGTCCATGTGTATATAGTGGCCAATTATATTGTGAGGATGATCACTTACGATTCCCGAAGCATGCTTGGGTTTGACACTGTAGGTAGCCTTCTCCTTGGCTTGTCTGAAGCACTCCTCTGCCTTCTTCAGTCTGTATCGCAGAAACACAACATCACACAGCAGTCACATAACACACTGCAGTCAGCTACCATATACATCTGGGTCATAGTGAAAACCCACAATGCTGTCCTGATACCATCATCTAGCCAACCTTCCACCATATTCATACAACGTTCGGGGCACCATGGACAGAACATCCACATAAGCAGTATAATGCCCCTTAAAAGCTCCCGCAGGCCTTCAGCCATGGCAGGCCGACACACAGGCCCTCTACATTTGCCTTTCAGCCATGGTGGGCCGACACACTGATCCTTCTACACAGGCCTATGTATTCAAGGTAATGAGCCACTGGCCCTGTGTGCTCCTGGATACTGATTGGTTGTAACAGGATCAGGAAAGAAACCATCAGGAACCTCCCCATTACAGAGGTGGAGCGGTCGGAACAAACCATTCCCATCAGGAACAGGGGCTCCCCATTATGGAGGTGGAGCGGTCGGGACAGGGGCTCCCCATTATGGAGGTGGAGCGGTCGGGACAAACCGTTCCCATCAGGAACAGGGGCTCCCCATTACAGAGGTGGAGCGGTCGGGACAAACCATTCCCATCAGGAACAGGGGCTCCCCATTATGGAGGTGGAGCGGTCGGGACAAACCATTCCCATCAGGAACGGGGGCTCCCCATTACAGAGCAGGACAAAGGCAGACAGGGACGATGACAGGAGTTCTATTAACCAGCCCTGTGATGTCAAAACCCTGGTGAAATGCACATAGAATAAAAAAAGTTTTCACCAGATATTGTTCATCCTGATCAGACAGATTACAATTACTTCAAACAATTGAATATTATGAAAAATCGAAGATTATCAATCTGATTAAGTATGAATAGAATGTATATTTAAATGCCTTTAATTTTGGTGAATCTCTTATACAGGAGAGAGGGGTGAGGGGGTTAAAGTTATGTACAGCAACCCCAGATGTAAAATAGTAAATCAATGGTAACTTCTTAGAAAGTATTCAGCTTTTTTAGAGGAGTAAAACAAGGCTGTCCGTTATCTCCATATTTATTTATTATGACCATTGAAATACTAGCTATTAAAATTAGATCCAACAAGAACATCCAAGGGGTTGGAAATCCAGGGTTAAGAAACAAAAATTTTAAGTTTTTACTTAAGTTAGGAATCTGGATGCCTGCACAGTCTCATTGAACATCTTGGTCACTTTTCTAGCCTCTCTGTACTAAAACCTAATTATAACAAGTGCACCATATTACGTATTGGATCGTAAAAAAAAAGAAGATTGTGTTTACACTAACTTGTAGTTTACCAATCAAATGGGCAGATGGTGAAGCAGACGTACTTGGTATTCACATCTCAAAAAATATAAATTAACTACCAATCAATTTCAATAGAAAGTGACCAATTTAAAAATATATATTTTTAAATGTTCTGCAACCATGGAGAGGTAAGTACTTGTCTATTTATGGAAAAATCACATTGATTAACTCTTTGGTCCTGTCCCAGTTAATGGCACTGGCTCGTTTTTTAAATCATGAGTAAAAATGTTTTTCATTTTAATTGGAATGCTAAACCAGACAAAATTAAACATCCATATTAATATAATGAATAAGAGTTTGGCTAAACTTAAATATTAAAAGCTTTTTCACTAAATTAAACCTTTCTGCCTTCATACAACTTCTCATTTCTAATTGAAAATGAAGTTTTGTTTAAAGTATCGCCCTTGAACAAATATTAATGATATCAAAAAAAACGGATTAATCAAAAAATTCTTTATGGAAAAAAACAAAACAATTGTATTATATTTGTTAATGATATTATGAATAGAAATGGAAGTGTTATGTCACATTGGAAAATATATGGGAATAGCTGCTCAATACAAATTCACAACCAACTGATTGCAGCATTTCTCCACAAAAATGGAGGCAGCAGATGGAAAAGGGAACTTGTTTGTCTGCCATATATTAAAGATACAAATTGTCTGAAAGGAACTGGCACCAATAGAAAAACACACCAGTTTAATTTGAGGACAAACATGTTGACAGCTGCATCGTATAGGTTGCAAAATAAATGGGAGATTTGATAAACCATCTGCCATGATGATGACGGTACATGACTTGGTACATGAACTGGTGCAAAAAAAATCTACACTTATTTCAACACTTAGTTTTTCTATTTAAATAATGAAATAATTTGCCACCAAAAGAATGCTATGTATATGGGGCATACAACAATCTCAGTTCTGTAGATTTTGCTGGGAAAGTGACAGAATCAATAGATAATGTATTCTGTTATTGTAGCTTGTTTCTGGTCACAGGTTCAGGAATGGTAAAAATAAATTAATCACAACATGCACTTAAAATTAACCTCACAAATAGCAGTGATGGGAGATCTGGAAAACCCCACTGAGTCAATAACTAATATAATACTCGCAGGAAAAGTTATCTTTAGCTCACAATCTGTGGATAATATACGATTAGAAAGGTTAAAAATGTTTGTAAAACATAACAATTGAAAAATATATGGAACATGGAAACCAAATGAGGGTGGTCTATGGTGATAGGTGGGATGGGCTGAGGGGTGGGATTAAAGAACTGAGGTCTATGGTGATAGGTGGGATGGGCTGAGAGAGGCTGAGGGGGTGGGATTAAAGAGCTGAGGTTTGGTAATGTACTATTGTTATGTGACTGCTTTATATAAAAGTACCATGTATGTAAAATGTATAAGTAGCAGAAAAGCTGTAATAAAAACAGATTTGTCCTCCAGAGAGAGAGAGGGTGGAAGGGTTAGTAATGGAAAACAGATTTGTCCTCCAGAGAGAGAGGGGGTGGAAGGGTTAGTAATGGAAAACAGATTTGTCCTCCAGAGAGAGAGGGGGTGGAAGGGTTAGTAATGGAAAACAGATTTGTCCTCCAGAGAGAGAGAGGGTGGAAGGGTTAGTAATGGAAAACAGATTTGTCCTCCAGAGAGAGAGGGGGTGGAAGGGTTAGTAATGGAAAACAGATTTGTCCTCCAGAGAGAGAGGGGGTGGAAGGGTTAGTAATGGAAAACAGATTTGTCCTCCAGAGAGAGAGAGGGGGTGGAAGGGTTAGTAATGGAAAACAGATTTGTCCTCCAGAGAGAGTCAACCCGACGGAGTCGACCCGACTGAGTCGACCCGACGGAGTCGACCCGACGGAGTCGACCCGGCGGAGTCGACCCGGCGGAGTCGACCCGGCGGAGTCGACCCGGCGGACGGAGTCGACCCGACGGACGGAGTCGACCCGACGGACGGAGTCGACCCGACGGACGGAGTCGACCCGACGGACGGAGTCGACCCGACGGGCGGAGTCGACCCGACGGGCGGAGTCGACCCGGCGGAGTCAACCCGGCGGAGTCAACCCGGCGGAGTCAACCCGGCGGAGTCAACCGGACGGAGTCGACCGGACGGAGTCGACCCGGCGGACGGAGTCGACCCGACGGACGGAGTCGACCCGACGGACGGAGTCGACCCGACGGACGGAGTCGACCCGACGGACGGAGTCGACCCGACGGGCGGAGTCGACCCGACGGGCGGAGTCGACCCGACGGGCGGAGTCGACCCGACGGGCGGAGTCGACCCGACGGGCGGAGTCAACCCGGCGGAGTCAACCCGGCGGAGTCAACCCGGCGGAGTCAACCCGGCTGTCATATTCTCACATTCTTCAGTCAAACTGACACAACAGGAAACTGAACTCCTCTTCCAGTGTGCAAGTGAGACAGAGACAGAGAAAGAGAGAGAGGCAGTAAGAGAGAAAGAGAGAGGCAGTAAGAGAAAGAAAGAGAGGGGCAGTAAGAGAGAGAGAGAGGAGAGAGCGCGAGCAGCAGCAGCAGTAAGGAGAGAGTGAGAGAAAGAATATCCTCTTCATGACAGATTTTAATTGTAGCCAGATGTTAAATCTCTGTGGTCGGAAGTTCTTAACTGACAGCCTGACACCCTCTCTACCCACCACCTGTCCACAAGCCCCACGCTTCCCTTCGTTAAGTACTGGAGGAGGATCACTATCCTGCCACCAAAACAGAGGAGAGGAAGATGGAGGGGAGGGGATGAGGAGGGAAGGAGATAAGAGGGGAAGGGGAGAGGAGGAAGGGAAGGAGAGAAGAGGGGAAGGGGAGGGAGAGAGGATGGGAGGGGAGGGAGAGAGGAGGGGAGGGGAGGGGGGGAGGGGAAGGAGAGAGAGAGGAGGGGAGGGGAAGGAGAGAGAAGGGGAGGGGAAGGAGAGAGGAGGGGAGGGGAAGGAGAGAGGAGGGGAGGGGAAGGAGAGAGGGGGGGAGGGGAAGGAGAGAGGAGGGGTAGGGGAAGGAGAGAGGAGGGGTAGGGGAAGGAGAGAGGAGGGGAGGGGAAGGAGAGAGGAGGGGTAGGGGAAGGAGAGAGGAGGGGTAGGGGAAGGAGAGAGGAGGGGTAGGGGAAGGAGAGAGGAGGGGTAGGGGAAGGAGAGAGGAGGGGTAGGGGAAGGAGAGAGGAGGGGTAGGGGAAGGGTAGAGGAGAGGTAGGGGAAGGGTAGAGGAGAGAGGAAGGGGAGAGGTAGAGGAGAGAGGAAGGGGAGACGAAAGGAGGGGGGCAGAGGGGGAGAGGAAAGAATGCAGTGCATTTCATGTCTAATTTCCTTAACCTCCAAACCGTCAACAGAACCAGTGATTGTCTCCAGGACCATAAATGGGAATGTGTTGTTGTAATGAGACTCTTCTTGACACACTGTCTGCTTTATGAGAGCTGGCTGCCACACCAGAGGACAGTAGTGATCAGGGATGAGTGTGTGTGTTGGTGTTTATGTATTCAGGGTGATAAATGATAACTGATCTGATATATCCAGAATATATGCCAAGAGGCTGAACAAATATTAATATAAACCCTGAAATAGAGTGTGGAACAGGGCGAATATTCATATACCGAGACATGTCATTCTGTCCCCTGGGAGAAACCTTCCTAACCTAGACATGTCATTATGTCCCCTGGGAGAAACCTTCCTAACCTAGACATGTCAATCAGTCCCCGAAGGGGAGAAACCTTCCTAACCTAGACATGTCATTCTGTCCCCTGGGAGAAACCTTCCTAACCTAGACATGTCATTCTGTCCCTTGGGAGAAACCTTCCTAACCTAGACATGTCAATCTGTCCCCTGGGAGAAACCTTCCTAACCTAGACATGTCAATCTGTCCACCGGGAGAAACCTCCCTAACCTAGACATGGCAATCTGTCCCCTGGGAGAAACCTTCCTAACCTAGACATGTCACTATGTCCCTTGGGAGAAACCTTCCTAACCTAGACATGTTAATCTGTCCCCTGGGAGAAACCTTCCTAACCTAGACATGTTAATCTGTCCCCTGGGAGAAACCTTCCTAACCTAGACATGTCATTATGTCCCTTGGGAGAAACCTTCCTAACCTAGACATGTCATTATGTCCCCTGGGAGAAACCTTCCTAACCTAGACATGTCAATCAGTCCCCGAAGGGGAGAAACCTTCCTAACCTAGACATGTCATTCTGTCCCCTGGGAGAAACCTTCCTAACCTAGACATGTCATTATGTCCCCTGGGAGAAACCTTCCTAACCTAGACATGTCATTCTGTCCTCGAAGGGGAGAAACCTTCCTAACCTAGACAGGTCATTCTGTCCCCTGGGAGAAACCTTCCTAACCTAGACAGGTCATTCTGTCCCCTGGGAGAAACCTTCCTAACCTAGACAGGTCATTCTGTCCCCGAAGGGGAGAAACCTTCCTAACCTAGACAGGTCATTCTGTCCCCGAAGGGGAGAAACCTTCCTAACCTAGACAGGTCATTCTGTCCCCGAAGGGGAGAAACCTTCCTAACCTAGACAGGTCATTCTGTCCCCTGGGAGAAACCTTCCTAACCTAGACAGGTCATTCTGTCCCCTGGGAGAAACCTTCCTAACCTAGACATGTCATTCTGTCCCCGAAGGGGAGAAACCTTACTAACCTAGACAGGTCATTCTGTCCCCTGGGAGAAACCTTCCTAACCTAGACAGGTCATTCTGTCCCCTGGGAGAAACCTTCCAAACCTAGACAGGTCATTCTGTCCCCTGGGAGAAACCTTCCTAACCTACACATGTCCTTCTGAGGTCTGAAGGTCAGGGGTTTTATGTACCAGGCATTGGGTTGCAAAACTACCAGTAGTTTACCAAAGTTACCACAATCTTCAGTCATTTTTGTAATTGACAGAAAATCTGTGACAATCACATCTTTCTTAATTAAGTTCTATTTCAATAACAAACGAATGTTTTCATAAAGTTTTCCTTTTAAAAACAAATAATAATCTGTGTCCATATTGTTCATGAGTTTGTACTAGATAAACCAATATGATTCAAGAGAAAAGCGCATAATTAATGAAAATATGTAAATGAACATTTCGATTTCTTAATGAATTTCTTAATTAATGAACTCTGCACCTCGTCCAACTAGAACATGTCCCGACTGCCGCCAGTCTAACGCCAAAACAACCAAACACACCGACATCAGCAAAGATCTCTGTCTGGATCCGGTCTAGTTAGACGTCGGCAAAGATCTCTGTCTGGATCCGGTCTAGTTAGACGTCAGCAAAGATCTGTCTGGATCTGGTCTAGTTAGACGTCGGCAAAGATCTGTCTGGATCCGGTCTAGTTAGACGTCGGCAAAGATCTGTCTGGATCCGGTCTAGTTAGACGTCGGGAAAGATCTGTCTGGATCCGGTCTAGTTAGACGTCGGCAAAGATCTGTCTGGATCCGGTCTAGTTAGACGTCGGCAAAGATCTGTCTGGATCCGGTCTAGTTAGACGTCGGCAAAGATCTGTCTGGATCCGGTCTAGTTAGACGTCGGCAAAGATCTGTCTGGATCCGGTCTAGTTAGACATCGGCAAAGATCTGTCTGGATCCGGTCTAGTTAGATGTCGGCAAAGATCTGTCTGGATCCGGTCTAGTTAGACGTCGGCAAAGATCTGTCTGGATCCGGTCTAGTTAGACGTCAGCAAAGATCTCTGTCTGGATCCGGTCTAGTTAGTCGTCGGCAAAGAAGTGTGGAAAATAACATTCATCCCTCTTAATAAACACCAATGGGATTCACCAACTTGATGGTTTATATTTAGGATAATTTCGTACAGTTTTGGTAACATTCTTTTTTGTTGTTGTTGAAAATCTTATTTCATATATTGGAAATAAGGCCAAACAGAGGAAGGGCCAGAGATACACTATTTAGGATTTTATTTCACCTTAATTTAACCAGGTAGGCCAGTTGAGAACAAGTTCTCATTTACAACTGCGACCTGGCCAAGATAAAGCAAAGCAGTGCGACAAAACAACACAGAGTTACATATAAACAAACGTACTGTCAAGTTTATTACATGACTGGGATGATGGTGTTGATGTGTGACAGGACATTCAAAGCATTTCACGGTGACAGATGTGGGCGCTGCAGGACGACAGTCATTTAAGCAGGTTGTCTTGGAGTTCTTTGGAACAGAGAAAATTGTGGTCTGCTTTGAAACATGTTGGGATTACAGACTCCGACAAGGAGATGTTGAAAATGTCAGCGAAGACACTTTCCAGCTGGTCTGCACACGCTCTGAAAAACGACCCCTGGTATTCTGTCTGGCCCAGCGGCCTTACGAGTCTTACACACGTCGGCCACGGAGAGAGAAATCACACAGTCGTCCACGATGAGTCAATGAATGCAGAGGACAGCCTCTGGTTAATGCAGTACAGGAGTCAGAAGTGTTACCTATTAGAATGCAGTACAGGGGTCAGAAGTGTTACCTATCAGAATGCAGTACAGGGGTCAGAAGTGTTACCTATCAGAATGCAGTACAGGGGTCAGAAGTGTCACCTATCAGAATGCAGTACAGGGGTCAGAAGTGTTACCTATCAGAATGCAGTACAGGGGTCAGAAGTGTTACCTATTAGAATGCAGAATAAGGGTCAGAAGTGTTACCTATTAGAATGCAGAATAGGGGTCGAAAGTGTTACCTATCAGAATGCAGTACAGGGGTCAGAAGTGTTACCTATCAGAATGCAGTACAGTGCTCAGAAGTGTTACCTATCAGAATGCAGTACAGGGGTCAGAAGTGTTACCTATCAGAATGCAGTACAGGGCTCAGAAGTGTTACCTATCAGAATGCAGTACAGGGGTCAGAAGTGTTACCTATCAGAATGCAGTACAGGGCTCAGAAGTGTTACCTATCAGAATGCAGTACAGGGGTCAGAAGTGTTACCTATCAGAATGCAGTACAGGGGTCAGAAGTGTCACCTATCAGAATGCAGTACAGGGGTCAGAAGTGTTACCTATCAGAATGCAGTACAGGGGTCAGAAGTGTTACCTATCAGAATGCAGAATAGGGGTCAGAAGTGTTACCTATCAGAATGCAGTACAGGGGTCAGAAGTGTTACCTATCAGAATGCAGTACAGGGGTCAGAAGTGTTACCTATCAGAATGCAGTACAGGCGTCAGAAGTGTTACCTATTAGAATGCAGTACAGGGGTCAGAAGTGTTTACCTATCAGAATGCAGTACAGGGGTCAGAAGTGTTACCTATTAGAATGCAGTACAGGGGTCAGAAGTGTTACCTATCAGAATGCAGTACAGGGGTCAGAAGTGTTACCTATCAGAATGCAGTACAGGGGCCAGAAGTGTTACCTATCAGAATGCAGTACAGGGGTCAGAAGTGTTACCTATCAGAATGCAGTACAGGGGTCAGAAGTGTTACCTATTAGAATGCAGTACAGGGGTCAGAAGTGTTACCTATCAGAATGCAGAATAGGGGTCAGTAGTGTTACCTATCAGAATGCAGTACAGGGGTCAGAAGTGTCACCTATCAGAATGCAGTACAGGGGTCAGAAGTGTTACCTATCAGAATGCAGAATAGGGGTCAGAAGTGTTACCCATCAGAATGCAGTACAGGGGTCTAAAGTGTTACCTATCAGAATGCAGTACAGGGCTCAGAAGTGTTACCTATCAGAATGCAGTACAGGGGTCAGAAGTGTTACCTATCAGAATGCAGAATAGGGGTCAGAAGTGTTACCTATTAGAATGCAGTACAGGGGTCAGAAGTGTTACCTATCAGAATGCAGAATAGGGGTCTAAAGTGTTACCTATCAGAATGCAGTACAGGGGTCAGAAGTGTTACCTATCAGAATGCAGAATAGGGGTCTAAAGTGTTACCTATCAGAATGCAGTACAGGGGTCAGAAGCGTTACCTATCAGAATAGGGGTCAGAAGTGTTACCTATCAGAATACAGAATAGGGGTCAGAAGTGTTACCTATCAGAATGCAGTACAGGGGTCAGAAGTGTTACCTATCAGAATGCAGAATAGGGGTCTAAAGTGTTACCTATCAGAATGCAGTACAGGGGTCAGAAGTGTTACCTATCAGAATGCAGAAGAGGGGTCAGAAGTGTTACCTATCAGAATGCAGTACAGGGGTCAGAAGTGTTACCTATCAGAATGCAGAATAGGGGTCTAAAGTGTTACCTATCAGAATGCAGAATAGGGGTCAGAAGTGTTACCTATCAGAATGCAGAATAGGGGTCAGAAGTGTTACCTATCAGAATGCAGTACAGGGGTCAGAAGTGTTACCTATCAGAATGCAGAATAGGGGTCTAAAGTGTTACCTATCAGAATGCAGTACAGGGGTCAGAAGTGTTACCTATCAGAATGCAGAATAGGGGTCAGAAGTGTTACCTATCAGAATGCAGTACAGGGGTCAGAAGTGTTACCTATCAGAATGCAGTACAGGGGTCAGAAGTGTTACCTATTAGAATGCAGTACAGGGGTCAGAAGTGTTACCTATCAGAATACAGAATAGGAGTCTAAAGTGTTACCTATCAGAATGCAGTACAGGGGACAGAAGTGTTACCTATCAGAATGCAGAATAGGGGTCTAAAGTGTTACCTATCCGAATGCAGTACAGGGGTCAGAAGTGTTACCTATCAGAATGCAGAATAGGGGTCAGAAGTGTTACCTATCAGAATACAGAATAGGGGTCAGAAGTGTTACCTATCAGAATGCAGTACAGGGGTCAGAAGTGTTACCTATCAGAATGCAGAATAGGGGTCTAAAGTGTTACCTATCAGAATGCAGTACAGGGGTCAGAAGTGTTACCTATCAGAATGCAGAATAGGGGTCAGAAGTGTTACCTATCAGAATGCAGTACAGGGGTCAGAAGTGTTACCTATCAGAATGCAGAATAGGGGTCTAAAGTGTTACCTATCAGAATGCAGAATAGGGGTCAGAAGTGTTACCTATCAGAATGCAGTACAGGGGTCAGAAGTGTTACCTATCAGAATGCAGAACAGGGGTCTAAAGTGTTACCTATCAGAATGCAGTACAGGGGTCAGAAGTGTTACCTATCAGAATGCAGAATAGGGGTCAGAAGTGTTACCTATCAGAATGCAGTACAGGGGTCAGAAGTGTTACCTATCAGAATGCAGAATAGGGGTCAGAAGTGTTACCTATCAGAATGCAGTACAGGGGTCTAAAGTGTTACCTATCAGAATACAGTACAGGGGTCTAAAGTGCCCTCTGATTGTGGGAAAACAAACTGTTACTTTGCCTGAACAAACCTTACAACCCAATGGGAACAAGATGATGATGAGACTCCTGATGTTTTCTTTACAAACCACTTCCCTCCTCTCCTCCAGGTTAATGCCCTGAAACCATGACCAACATCTGTACGACTCTCACAGGGCACCGCGGTGTCACACACACACACACACACACACCCTCTTGTACTGCCGAGCAGTGCAGGGACGTTCTCTATGCATTCAGAGTAACCTGAAACTAGACATTATCGTACCAGATCCAGACAGAGAAACTAGACATTATCATACCAGATCCAGACAGAGAGACTAGACATTATCATACCAGATCCAGACAGAGACTAGACATAATCGTACCCGATCCAGACAGAGCCTAGACATTATCGTACCCGATCCAGACAGAGAAACTAGACATTATCGTACCCGATCCAGACAGAGAAACTATACATTATCGTACCAGACCCAGACAGAGAGAAACCCAGACATTATCAATCCAGACAGAGAGAAACCCAGACATTATCAATCCAGACAGAGAGAAACTAGACATTATTGTACCAGATCCAGACAGAGAAACTAGACATTATAATAACCAGATCCAGACATTATCATACCAGATCCAGACAGAGAGACTAGACATTATCGTACCAGATCCAGACAGAGAAACTAGACATTATCGTACCAGATCCAGACAGAGAACCTAGACATCATCGAACCAGATCCAGACAGAGAGAAACTAGACATTATCATACCAGATCCAGACAGAGAGAAACTAGACATTATCGTACCAGATCCAGACAGAGAAACTAGACCAGATCCAGACAGAGAGAAACTAGACCAGATCCAGACAGAGAGAAACTAGACCAGATCCAGACAGAGAGAAACTAGACATTATCGTACCAGATCCAGACAGAGAGAAGCAAGATGTGTGTTGATGTGTGTGATCCCTGGTCCTTTAGTGGTTGGGGGTTTGTAATGTATAACAAACAGTAACCCTCATCTCTTCCCCGGGGTCAGGGGCTCATTTCTACTTTGTTGACTCTGTATTATCAGGAAACCTCATCGGACAACTGGAAGCTAACCGGACCAGTCTAGTCTATGTCCCAAACGGCACCCTACTCCCTAAGGATACTTGGTCAAAAGTAGTGCACAATATAGGGAATAGGGTGCCATTTGGGACAAATCCTTAGCAGTCTTTTTAATATTGGGGATGAATACATATTCACTGATGTGGTTCAGTGACAGGTTTGCCTGCTTTTTGAACGTGTTTTAATGGAGACAGATATGATCTGATATTAAACATATGGGGAACGTTATGGGAGATCACGATTCAAACATGGGGGTAACAACAGTGATGGAATACTAATGGAACAGAATACGACACACACACCAAGACCACCGCAAGACCACCGCAAGAGTAATACTGTCTCTGTTAGATGACTAATATAAAACAATTCCTCCTAATACTGCCTGTTAGACCACTGACTAATATAAAACAATTCCTCCGGTCTGTTAGACCACTGACTAATATAAAACAATTCCTCCTAATACTGTCTGTTAGACCACTGACTAATATAAATCAATTCCTCCTAATACTGTCTGTTAGACCACTGACTAATATAAAACAATTCCTCCTGTCTGTTAGACCACTGACTAATATAAAACAATTCCTCCTAATACTGTCTGTTAGACCACTGACTAATATAAAACAATTCCTCCTAATACTGTCTGTTAGACCACTGACTAATATAAAACAATACATCCTGTCTGTTAGACCACTGACTAATATAAAACAATTCCTCCTAATACTGTCTGTTAGACCACTGACTAATATAAAACAATTCCTCCTAATACTGTATGTTAGACCACTGACTAATATAAAACAATTCCTCCTAATACTGTCTGTTAGACCACTGACTAATATAAAACAATACATCCTGTCTGTTAGACCACTGACTAATATAAAACAATACATCCTGTCTGTTAGACCACTGACTAATATAAAACAATACCTACTAATACTGTCTGTTAGACCACTGACTAATATAAACCAATTCCTCCTAATACTGTCTGTTAGACCACTGACTAATATAAAACAATTCCTCCTAATACTGTCTGTTAGACCACTGACTAATATAAAACAATTCCTCCTAATACTGTCTGTTAGACCACTGACTAATATAAAACAATTCCTCCTAATACTGTATGTTAGACCACTGACTAATATAAAACAATTCCTCCTAATACTGTCTGTTAGACCACTGACTAATATAAAACAATACCTCCTGTCTGTTAGACCACTGACTAATATAAAACAATACCTCCTGTCTGTTAGACCACTGACTAATATAAAACAATACCTCCTGTCTGTTAGACCACTGACTAATATAAAACAATACCTACTAATACTGTCTGTTAGACCACTGACTAATATAAAACAATTCCTCCTAATACTGTCTGTTAGACCACTGACTAATATAAAACAATTCCTCCTAATACTGTCTGTTAGACCACTGACTAATATAAAACAATTCCTCCTAATACTGTCTGTTAGACCACTGACTAATATAAAACAATTCCTCCTAATACTGTATGTTAGACCACTGACTAATATAAAACAATTCCTCCTAATACTGTCTGTTAGACCACTGACTAATATAAAACAATTCCTCCTAATACTGTCTGTTAGACCACTGACTAATATAAAACAATTCCTCCTAATACTGTCTGTTAGACCACTGACTAATATAAAACAATTCCTCCTAATACTGTCTGTTAGACCACTGACTAATATAAAACAATTCCTCCTAATACTCTCTGTTAGACCACTGACTAATATAAAACAATTCCTCCTAATACTGTATGTTAGACCACTGACTAATATAAAACAATTCCTCCTAATACTGTCTGTTAGACCACTGACTAATATAAAACAATTCCTCCTAATACTGTCTGTTAGACCACTGACTAATATAAAACAATTCCTCCTAATACTGTCTGTTAGACCACTGACTAATAGAAAACAATTCCTCCTAATACTGTCTGTTAGACCACTGACTAATATAAAACAATTCCTCCTAATACTGTCCCTAAGATCGCTGGAAAAGCATGTGTGGTAACTTAAAGCTGCTATGTGTTACTTTTTGGGCGACCCAAACAAATTCACAAAGATGTGTATGTTATAGATCTGTCGTTGTCATTGAAAACAAGTCTAAGAAGCGGGTAGATCTGCTCTATTTCTATGCTTCAAAAAAGACGTATTTTTGCGTCCGACTTTCGGTTTTGTAACACCAGCTTCAAACAGCTGAAAATACAATATTTTTGTTATGAAAAATATATTTAATTCACAGCGGTTTAGATGGTACAATGATTCTCTACACTGAAGACCTAGCAGAGTCAAGCTGGTAGAAAGGTCAGCAGTGATGACAGAGTAGAAATCAACCTCAGAAGATAAATACACTTCAAGTGCAAACAGTATAAAGCCCTATCACGCCCTATAACGCCCTGTTAAGCCCTATCACGCCCTGTTAAGCCCTATCACGCCCTGTCACGCCCTATAACGCCCTATAACGCCCTGTTAAGCCCTATCACGCCCTGTTAAGCCCTATCACGCCCTGTCACGCCCTATAACGCCCTGTTAAGCCCTATCGCGCCCTGTTAAGCCCTATCGCGCCCTGTTAAGCCCTATCGCGCCCTGTTAAGCCCTATCACGCCCTATAACGCCCTGTTAAGCCCTATCACGCCCTGTTAAGCCCTATCACGCCCTATAACGCCCTGTTAAGCCCTATCACGCCCTATAACGCCCTGTTAAGCCCTATAACGCCCTGTTAAGCCCTATCACGCCCTATAACGCCCTGTTAAGCCCTATCACGCCCTATAACGCCCTGTTAAGCCCTATCACGCCCTGTTAAGCCCTATCACGCCCTGTTAAGCCCTATCGCGCCCTGTAAAGCCCTATCACGCCCTATAACGCCCTGTTAAGCCCTATCACGCCCTGTTAAGCCCTATCACGCCCTGTCACGCCCTATCACGCCCTATCACGCCCTATCACGCCCTATCACGCCCTATAAAGCCCATAAAGCCCTATAAAGCCCTATAAAGCCCCATAAAGCCCATAAAGCCCATAAAGCCATATAAAGCCCATAAAGCCCCATAAAGCCCTATAAAGCCCTATAAAGCCCATAAAGCCCTGGGGAAAACACATTTATCTGTAACATTCCTTCTTTAAAAACAGAGGAGAACATCATGTATCCAACAAGTCAATCCTGATGCATTTCTGATTCCTGGAAAGTAACCAACCGGTCTCAATGAGTTTCAGTGAGACAAAGCACAGTCTTCCATTCAGTTAGCTGAACATAAACATCTGGTAAAACATAACACAACTCATCTGATTTAAAACATCTGGTTGTTTAAAAAAAACACACGACTGGTTGGTACCTTTCCTGTAGGATCATCTTGTTCTCCTTCTTCCACAGGTCTTTAAAGTCGGAGGAGAAGTCGTGCCACACGGAGAAGAAGGTGTGGGGGGAAACCTCCTTCTCACCCATCTTAGCCTTCACCTGGTAGAACACCGTCAACTCCAGGAACCTACAACAACACACCATTATGGAACAACCAACGCAGACGGAGGGTAACGAAACAAAGATAGAATGTGTTCTAGAACTGTAGAAATGTGGAAATAATTACTTTATTCATTAAATAGGGTTTCCCAAAATATAGAGCTTTACTAGCTAAAAACTCTACTTTATTCCAAACTGTCAAACTATGCTGCTATATTGGATGACAACACTGTTTGCTTAAACTCAGAAGAAAACACACACACAAAAAAAAAAAAAATAATAATAATTTCTACCCACTGGGCATAGACATCAACTCAACGTCGATTCTACGTTGGTTCCACGTCATTTCAATGATTCAACAACGTTGATTCAACCATTGCCCAGTGGGTATAGTAAATCTCGTAAATGTATCTTTAAGTGGTAGGTACAGATGTTATGACTGCATTGAAACGGTTCCTTACAACTTGTGAGTGTCACTGAGCTGCGTCTCCTGGACCTCCAGTTCAGATTTAGCTGCAAGACAGAAAACATGAACGACAACAGTGATTATTGTAAGTAGGATCGCTCGTTTCTCAGTAGTAGTCAGAACAGCCTTGTCTCTCAGTCAGGATAGTAGTTGATTAGTAGTTGACAGGTCTCAGAACAGCCTCGTCTCTCAATGAGGGTACTAGTTGACAGAATTCCAAGAGTGTGCAAAGTGGTCAAGGCAAAGGGTGGCTACTTTAAAGAATCTAAAATATATTTTGATTTGTTTTATCACTTTTTTGGTTACTACATGATTCCATATGTGTTATTTCATAGTTATTCAGTATTATTCTACAATTAAGAAAATCATAAAAATAAACTAAAATCCTTGAATGACTTGGTCTGTCCAAACTTTTGACTGGTACTGTACAGTGAACAATAAGATCTCTGTGGCCCCTCACTACACAATCCTATTGGTCTTCAGGTGGAACCTATGGACATAGTGAACAATAAGATCTGTGGTCCCACACAAAACCATCCAATTGGTCTACAGGTCAGACAGACCACCGCCAAGACCACCTCTGCCTCCCAGTCAGACAGACCACCTCTGCCTCCCAGTCAGACAGACCACCTCTGCCTCCCAGTCAGACAGACCACCTCTGCCTCCCAGTCAGACAGACCACCTCTGCCTCCCAGTCAGACAGACCACCTCTGCCTCCCAGTCAGACAGACCACCTCTGCCTCCCAGTCAGACAGACCACCTCTGCCTCCCAGTCAGACAGACCACCTCTGCCTCCCAGTCAGACAGACCACCTCTGCCTCCCAGTCAGACAGACCACCTCTGCCTCCCAGTCAGACAGACCACCTCTGCCTCCCAGTCAGACAGACCACCTCTACCTCCCAGTCAGACAGACAACCTCTACCTCCCAGTCAGGGAGACCTGCACCAAGACAAAGCAACCATTTAGATTCCCAGTTCAATGTAAAGTGTGTGGGTGCTTTCATACATCAGCCTACGACCCCCTTGGATGTTCCTGAATAACTGTTCGTTAGAGTGCAGTTAGCCATGGCATCGGTGGCTCTGGTAGTGGGCGATCTGGGGAAGTAGGGTCTCCATTAGAGGCATTAGGGGTTGCACCTTCCTGGGGTATCAGGGGTCAGTGCCAGGGGTGCTCTCTGACAAATTGATCCCAGTTGTGGGTAAAAAGAGATTCCACCGTGAAGCTGAATGGAGAGTGACACAGCAGCCTGCAGCAGTGAGGTTCTCGGCGTGAGAGGTGGAAGGGGGGGGGGGGGGGGGGAGTGGGGGTGGCAGAAACGTTGACATCTCCAGGCAGACAGCTCAGGGGTTAACGCCCGACACCCCAGACCCCGAGGTCCTCACGGGTCACAGGCAAAGATGAATGGCCATAGAAGGTTACCAAAATCTCTCATGGTGGACGGAACGTCAATGGTCACGAGGCATTATCCACCGTGATAAAGGAAAACGCCATCCAAAAAACTCTTTGGGAATTTGTTTCATTCGTCCATTGTTGACATCGTCCCAAAATGTTTTGCTTGTCTACACTCATGTGAAGGTATGTAACTTCCAAAATACAGAAACCATCCATCATTCATATGATTCAAAATGCAGCAGCAAATTATGCAACAAAATGCATCATACAGGGATGATTTCTGTATTTTGAAAGTTAAATATTTTCAAAACTTGGGTGCTGACAAGCAAAACATTTTGGGACGATGTCAACAATGGACGAATGAATCAAATACCAAAATATTGTTTTCGGGGCGGAGCTTTCCCTTTAAGTGGCGCTGGGTTCTTACTGGTCCGGGCTAATCACATCCAGATAACCCAGACCACGACAGCTCTGAGCCCGGAATAGTCTGCCACGACAATCAAGCAGGATACCAGAGTCACTTTGATTTATAATGCCTCTCAATAGGTGAAATTACTGCTCAGTGATTTGCTTTCAACTGGGGTCCATATAATTTTCTTAGGAAAACAGGGGGAGGGGGGGTAATGAATGTGAGGAATTTGGACTTAGTACATTTCAGGGGAAGATCATCAAGAAGTCAATAATGTGAAGTCCACTGGGTGAGATTAAACAACCAGTTCAGATCAATCTCTCCACTGAACCATAACAATAGAAATCCAATGTTTCTCCACCATAATCTGCAGTTTGTCCAAGTGACCTCACAGCAGCAGACCACTTGTAGCTCGCCAGCCCCGGTACCTCCACATCCGACTTCCTCATCAGCGGGATTGTCTGGGGGGGGAGGGGGACTATTTATGTCTGTAATAAACCCTTTTTTGGGGAAAACTAATTTCTGATTGGCTGGGCCTAGCTCCCCTGTGGGTGGGCTTGTGCCCTCCCAGGCCCACCCCATGGCTGCACCCCTGCCCAGTCATGTGAATTCCATAAATGAATTTACATTTACTGATTATATGAACTGTAACTCAGTAAAATCATTACACAATGAAACTCTCTCTCCCTCAGTGGACTAATAAATTGGCATCATTGAAACGTCAGTGTTCATTTTGTCAACAATAACAAAATATTTGTCAAACAATTTTTCCCGCTGATAAATGATAACGAGATGCCATGAAAAAAATTGAAATTAAAATGGGGGCGTGACAAGAATTCCACGTCCTAATGGACATTCAAGTTGGCATGAAGCTCCTCGTCGTCGGGTTTGTCCAGTCACAAGGATGCATGCTTCTGAAGAATATTTAATGCGATCCTATCATTGGCAGAAAGAAAGTCTTTCAGTTGAGCGTAGTAAGGGGCGTCAGTTGGGTATGGCAGTCCTCATGTCCTAGCTCAAGGCCAAAAATATAAAACAGGCAACGATAAAGGCTCATTCCTGATTCAGATGGAATGTCTGTTTAGCGTAAAGAACGGCGGGCTTTAGGACCCATACGGAGTATCACACGGAGAGAAGCTGCCAGTCTGCACGCCTTTCAGAGAGCAGAGATTGTTTGCTTTAAAAAGGTATTTTAGTCCTAAAGACAGAATCAATCTAAAATAGCTAATGAACTTAACCGCTGCTTGGCATCAGGTTGAGGTGTCGCTGCTTGGCATCAGGTTGAGGTGTCGCTGCTTGGCATCAGGTTGAGGTGTCGCTGCTTGGCATCAGGTTGAGGTGTCGCTGCTTGGCATCAGGTTGAGGTGTCGCTGCTTGGCATCAGGTTGAGGTGTCGCTGCTTGGCATCAGGTTGAGGTGTCGCTGCTTGGCATCAGGTTGAGGTGACACTGCTTGGCATCAGGTTGAGGTGACACTGCTTGGCATCAGGTTGAGGTGACACTGCTTGGCATCAGGTTGAGGTGTCAGTGCTTGGCATCAGGTTGAGGTGTCAGTGCTTGGCATCAGGTTGAGGTGTCAGTGCTTGGCATCAGGTTGAGGTGACACTGCTTGGCATCAGGTTGAGGTGACACTGCTTGGCATCAGGTTGAGGTGACACTGCTTGGCATCAGGTTGAGGTGTCAGTGCTTGGCATCAGGTTGAGGTGTGTGTGTGTACATGTTTCTTACCTTACCAGAATGTTCTGACAAGGTTCCTGAATATGTTAGAATTATATTTTAGGCTTGAGGGTTCGGGTTACGTTGAGGGTTTGGGTTACGTTGAGGGTTCGGGTTACGTTGAGGGTTCGTGTTACGTTGAGGGTTCGTGTTTCGTTGAGGGTTCGTGTTTCGTTGAGGGTTCGGGGGAAAATAGGACATTGAATGGGAATACAATTTTACTCCTCAAAAAGCCCAGAAAATTCCTGAAAACAAAGATGTGTGTGTCCATAGTAGTGTGTGTGGGTGTGTCCATAGTAGTGTGGGTGTGTGTGTCCATAGTAGTGTATGTGTGTGTGTGTGTCCATAGTAGTGTGTGTGTGTGTGTGTGTGTGTGTGTGTCCATAGTAGTGTATGTGTGTGTCCATAGTAGTGTATGTGTGTGTCCATAGTAGTGTATGTGTGTGTGTATGCGTGTGTTCATAGTAGTGTATGTGTGTGTGTGTGTGTGTGTGTGTGTCCATAGTAGTGTTCTCTCCTACCTTGGCTGAGGAATTCCTCCATCTTGTCCTTGAAGGGCTGCAGGTGATCTTCAGATGACACTTGACACACCTTCTCCACCTCTGTGTTGCACGCTGGAATGAGAGGACAACACTAAACTGTTTACAAAATGGCCACAGAATGGCAATACAATGACTGATTTCAAGAGAAAAATCACCATTGAAGATATGTAAATATTTAACCTTTAACTAGGCAAGTCAGTTAAGAACAAATTCTTATTTACAATGACGGCTTAGGAACGGTGGGTTAACTGCCATGTTCAGGGGCAGAACGACAGATTTTTACCTTGTCAGCTCGGGGATTCAAACCAGCAACCATTTGGTTACGTGCACAACGCTTTAACCACTAGGCTACATACAATGTCGACCATAACAGATTAGTGCCCGACCAGTGGTCATCTTCAGTGTAGCTAAACCCATGTTCCTATGACCTAGCTATAGTTTCACATGAACCCAGCCCGCTTCTCTAACATCCGTAACATCCCTGAAATAGGCCCTGTACTTAGAGAGAAAACTAACCTATCCTGATCAACTATCACTCGTTGATAAATATGACACAGCCGAGAGCTGCCCTGTGACACGAGCCTACCAGAGGAGCTAAATAACTTCTATGCTAACTTCGAGGCAAGTAACACTGAAACATGCATGAGAGCACTAGCTGTTCCAGAAGACTGTGCGATCACGGTCTCCGCAGCCGATGTGAGTAAGACCTTTAAACAAGTCAACACTCAAGGCCGCAGGGCCAGACATATTACCAGGACGGGTAATGTGCTGCTAACTGAGGTAACTTCACTCTGTAAAGTGAAGCTGAAGTTAGCAGCATTCCTGAAAAATAGAAAACAAGCCACTCAATGCTATGTGTTGGGGTAGTATCCCACACCGAAAGGAACTGTTAAGTTGAGAGCTAGTTTACTGAATAAAGCTGCTTATCGGGCTAGCAACCAGATGGATTCGAGGCTAAGAATGAGGAAACCAGTGCAGTGTGTTATAAGACACTCGCTGAGCGCTGAACCACAGCTTTTAATGAAGTACATTACTGTTAATGTCAGAGTTACGGGAGGAGATTGACTCTGTACCCCCTGTATATAGCCTCCGGTACCTGTCCGTCCGTCCAACTGGCAAGTGTCTTCACTGCCATTTTCAAACTCTCCCTGTCTGAGTCTGTAATACCAACATGTTTCAAGCAGACCACCATAGTCCCTGTGCCCAAGAACAATAAAGTAACCTACCTAAATTACTACCGACCCGTAGCACTCACATCTGTTGCCATGAAATTAATTGAAAGGCTGGTCATGCCTCACACCATCATCCCAGAAACCCTAGACCCACTCCAATTTGCAAACCGCCCCAACAGATCCACAGATGATACAATCTCTATTGCACTCCACACTGCCCTTTCCCACCTGGACAAAAGGAACAGCTATGTGAGAATGTTATTCATTGACTACAGCTCAGCGTTCAACACCAAAGTGCCCTCAAAGCTCATCGCTAAGGACCATGGGACTAAACACCTCCCTCTGCAACTGGATCCTGCACTTCCTGATGGGCCGACCCCCAATTTCTAAGGGTAGGTAACACATCCTCAACGCTGATCCTCATGGGTCTTGGTCCTCAGATCCTCAAAAGGTTTTACATCTGCACCATCGAGAGCATCTTGACGGGTTGAATCACTGCCTGGTTGGCAACTGCTCAGCCTCCGACCGCAAGGCACTACAGAGGGCCAGTACATCACCGAGGCCAAGCTTAGTGCCATCCAGGACCTCTATACCAGGCGGTGTCAGAGCCCTACAACTTGTCAAAGACTCCAACCACCCTAGCCATAGACTGTTCTCTCTGCTACCACACGGCAAGTGGTACCGGAGCGCCAAATCTAGGTCCTAGAGGCTTCTAAACAGCTTCTACCCCCAAGCCATAAGACTCCTGTACAGCTAATCAAATGACTACCCAGACTATTTGCATAGGCAGGTTACTTCTATGCTGCTGCTGCTGCTACTACTACTACTGTTTATTACCCTCTGTTATGATCTATGCATAGTCACTTTAATAACTACCTACATGTACATATTATCTCAATTACTTCGACACCGGTGCCCTCGCACTTTGACTCTGTACCGGTACCCCCTGTATATAGCCTCTACATTGACTCTGTACCGTAACACCCTGTATATAGCCTCCACATTGACTCTGTACCGGTACCCCCTGTATATAGCCTCCACATTGACTCTGTACCGGTACCCCCTGTATACAGCCTCCACATTGACTCTGTACCGGTACCCCCTGTATATAGCCTCCACATTGACTCTGTACCGTAACACCCTGTATACAGCCTCCACATTGACTCTGTACCGGTACCCCCTGTATACAGCCTCCACATTGACTCTGTACCGGTACACCCTGTATATAGCCTCCACATTGACTCTGTACCGGTACCCCCTGTATATAGCCTCCACATTGACTCTGTACCGGTACCCCCTGTATATAGCCTCCACATTGACTCTGTACCGGTACCCCCTGTATATAGCCTCCACATTGACTCTGTACCGGTACCCCCTGTATATAGCCTCCACATTGACTCTGTACCGGTACCCCCTGTATATAGCCTCCACATTGACTCTGTACCGGTACCCCCTGTATATAGCCTCCACATTGACTCTGTACCGGTACCCCCTGTATATAGCCTCCACATTGACTCTGTACCGGTACCCCCTGTATTTAGCCTCCACATTGACTCTGTACCGGTACCCCCTGTATATAGCCTCCACATTGACTCTGTACCGGTACCTCCTGTATATAGCCTCCACATTGACTCTGTACCGGTACCCCCTGTATATAGCCTCCACATTGACTCTGTACCGGTACCCCCTGTATATAGCCTCCACATTGACTCTGTACCGTAACACCCTGTATATAGCCTCCACATTGACTCTGTACCGTAACACCCTGTATATAGCCTCCACATTGACTCTGTACCGGTACCTCCTGTATATAGCCTCCACATTGACTCTGTACAGGTACCCCCTGTATATAGCCTCCACATTGACTCTGTACCGGTACCCCCTGTATATAGCCTCCACATTGACTCTGTACCGTAACACCCTGTATATAGCCTCCACATTGACTCTGTACCGTAACACCCTGTATATAGCCTCCACATTGACTCTGTACCGTAACACCCTGTATATAGCCTCCACATTGACTCTGTACCGTAACACCCTGTATATAGCCTCCACATTGACTCTGTACCGTAACACCCTGTATATAGCCTCCACATTGACTCTGTACCGTAACACCCTGTATATAGCCTCCACATTGACTCTGTACCGTAACACCCTGTATATAGCCTCCACACACCCTGTATATAGCACAGATTTTTTTTTTCTTAAAACTGCATTGTTGGTTAAGGGCTCATAAGCAAGCTTTTCACTGGAAGGTATTTCACTGTAAGGTATAGAATAGGTGGTAGAAAAGTATGTTTATTGTCCATTTGTAAGAATCGTAATGTTTGTATCTGTGTACAATGTACCTGTTGTTTTCAGCACAGGTGACAAATACAATGTGATTTTGTGAAGTTCTGTCAAGGCACTGCATGTGGATGCGAAGGCAAATCATTCAACTGCATTCTGACCCCATCACCTGTCGCCCCTGGTAACCCCTGTCGCCCCTGGTAACCCCTGCTCCCCTCCCCCTGAATGAAGACTGATGCCTGCTGTGGAATTCTGGAATCTATTCTAGAACTTCTGTGAAGCTCTGAGAGTCACGCACCAATCAGTGGCCATAATGAATTAGAGTCAGAGTGTCAGTGTCCAATCTAAATCCCAGCTGGACAATTACCGCCCTCTACCTGACCTTTAGCCTGTGTCAGGGAGGGCCATGTTGTTCTTCCTGGAGCACACTGGTTGAGCACATATCAGTAAGCTAGACACCATCTGTCTGTAATACAGACCCAGCCTACTGTCACCTCTGAAGACCACCAATATAACAAAGAGGGACGGATGGAGAGACCCGGTTATTCTGGTACTGTAAATATCCTCCTCCGCTGTAGCACAACCCCACAGTTAAACCCCAACAGAACATGGTTCTGTCTGACTGCGAGCAGCACCGCAAGGTCGCCCGACCAGCGACACGCGGGAGAGAGAGGGGGAAAGTGCAGAAAGATTTAGAGACGCCCGCTGCCCAGCTGAGCCAGGCCCTTAACTAGCAATTATCTGAGCCTCTTGACTTGCTGTAAAGAGATAGGACCATCTAGCTACAGAACAGAGAGGGCTTACTGTAAAGAGAGAGGACCATCTAGCTACAGAACAGAGAGGGCTTACTGTAAAGAGAGAGGACCATCTAGCTACAGAACAGAGAGAGCTTACTGTAGAGGACCATCTAGCTACAGAACAGAGGGGGCTTACTGTAAAGAGAGAGGACCATATAGCTACAGAACAGAGGGGGCTTACTGTAAAGAGAGAGGACCATCTAGCTACAGAACAGAGGGGGCTTACTGTAAAGAGAGAGGACCATATAGCTACAGAACAGAGAGGGCTTACTGAAAGAGAGAGGACCATATAGCTATAGAACAGAGGGGGCTTACTGTAAAGAGAGAGGACCATATAGTTACAGAACAGAGAGGGCTTACTGAAAGAGAGAGGACCATATAGCTACAGAACAGAGGGGGCTTACTGAGGCTGAAAACTGTGTGGTGTGTGTGGACCATGGTAAATCATTGGTGATGTGGACAACAAGGAACTTAAAGCTCTCCCCTCTTTCTCCTGTAGTCCTCGAAGAGCTCCTTGGCCTTACTGACGTTGAGGGAGAGGTTGTTGTCCTGGCACCACACTGCTAAGTCTCTGACCTCCCTCCCTATAGGCTGAATCATCGCCACCGGTGATCAGGCCTACCAGCGTTGTGTTGTCAGTAAAACTTAATGGTGTTGGAGTCATGTATGGCCACGCAGTTGTGGGTGAACAGGAAGTACATGAGGGAACTAAGCACACACCCGATGGGCCCCCTTGTTGCGGGCCAGCGTGACGGAGGTGTTGCCTAGCCTCACCACCTGGGGGCGGCCTGTCAGGAAGTCAATCGCAGAGGGAGGTGTTTAGTCCCAGGGACCTTAGCTTAGTGATGAGCTTGGAGGGGACTATGGTGTTGAACGCTGAGCTGTAGTCAATGAACAGTACTATCACGTAGTTATTTCCCTTATTGTCCAGGTGGGAGAGGGCAGTGTGAAGCGCAATTGAGATTTATCTGTGGATCTGTTAGGGCGGTATACGAATAGGAATGGGTCTAGTGTGTCTGGGATGATGGTGCTTCATGACCAGCCTTTCAAACCACTTCCTTATTATACATGAGTGCTACAGGGCGATAGTAAGGTAGGTAGGTTACCTTGGAGCTCTTGGGAACAGGGACAATGGCGGTCAGGTTGACACGTTGGAATTACAGACTTGGACAACGAGAGAGTGAAAATGTCTGTCGACACCTGCCAGAAGGTCGGCGGATAATTTGAGAACCCGCCCTGATATTCCATCTGGCACGGCAGCCTTTCTAGGGAGGTTTTCCTAGCCTGGTTCCTCTCTAGGTTTCTTCCTAGGTTCTGGCCTTTCTAGGGAGGTTTTCCTAGCCTGGTTCCTCTCTAGGTTTCTTCCTAGGTTCTGGACTTTCTAGGGAGGTTTTCCTAGCCTGGTTCCTCTAGGTTTCTTCCTAGGTTCTGGCCTTTCTAGGGAGGTTATCCTAGCCTGGTTCCTCTAGGTTTCTTCCTAGGTTCTGGCCTTTCTAGGGAGGTTTTCCTAGCCTGGTTCCTATCTAGGTTTCTTCCTAGGTTCTGGACTTTCTAGGGAGGTTTTCCTAGCCTGGTTCCTCTCTAGGTTTCTTCCTAGGTTCTGGCCTTTCTAGGGAGGTTTTCCTAGCCTGGTTCCTCTAGGTTTCTTCCTAGGTTCTGGCCTTTCTAGGGAGGTTTTCCTAGCCTGGTTCCTATCTAGGTTTCTTCCTAGGTTCTGGCCTTTCTAGGGAGGTTTTCCTAGTCCGGTTCCTCTAGGTTTCTTCCTAGGTTCTGGCCTTTCTAGGGAGGTTTTTTCCTAGTCCGGTTCCTCTCTAGGTTTCTTCCTAGGTTCTGGCCTTTCTAGGGAGGTTTTCCTAGTCCGGTTCCTCTAGGTTTCTTCCTAGGTTCTGGCCTTTCTAGGGAGGTTTTTTCCTAGTCCGGTTCCTCTCTAGGTTTCTTCCTAGGTTCTGGCCTTTCTAGGGAGGTTTTCCTAGCCTGGTTCCTATCTAGGTTTCTTCCTAGGTTCTGGCCTTTCTAGGGAGTTTTTCCTAGCCTGGTTCCTCTCTAGGTTTCTTCCTAGGTTCTGGCCTTTCTAGGGAGTTTTTTCCTAGCCACCGTGCTTCTACACCTGCACTGCTTCCTGTTTGGGGTTTTAGGCTGTGTTTCTGTACAGCACTTTGAGATATCAGCTGATGTAAGAAGGGATTTCAATACATTTGATTGATTGATTGATTGTTAACCTGTTTAAACGTTTTGCTCACATCGGCCACGGAGAGCGAGATCACACAGTCGTCAGGAAAAGCAGGGGCTTTTTCAAGGCACAGTGTTATATTCCTCAAAGAGAGCATAAAAAGACATATAGCTCGTTTGGGAGTTTTGTGTCCATGGGAAGTTCATGGCTTCATGGTTTCCCTTTGTAATCCATTACCGTCTGAAAGACCCAGTCACATATACGACAAGCTTCATAGTCGGTGTAATAGGATGCCTTTTTCCTCCTATATTGCCTTTCTACAGGTTTGCAGACTCAGAGGTTGTAGACTTCTTGTATGTGTCACGTTCATTGTAAGCGGGTCTGCTTTGTCCGACCACTTCTGTATTGGAGTGCGTCACTGGTACATCCTGTTTAAGCTTTTGTTTGTAAACAGGAAGCAGGAGAATGGAGTCACGGTAAGATTTGCCCGAAGGGAGGACGAGGGAGTGCCTTGAATGCGTTTCTGTTGGTAGGATACAGGTGGTCTGGAGTTTTAACAGGAGATGTGTTGGTAGGATACAGGGGGTCTGGAGTTTTAACAGGAGATGTGTTGGTAGGATACAGGTGGTCTGGGGTTTTAACAGGAGATGTGTTGGTAGGATACAGGTGGTCTGGGGTTTTAACAGGAGATGTGTTGGTAGGATACAGGTGGTCTGGGGTTTTAACAGGAGATGTGTTGGTAGGATACAGGTGGTCTGGGGTTTTAACAGGAGATGTGTTGGTAGGATACAGGTGGTCTGGGGTTTTAACAGGAGATGTGTTGGTAGGATACAGGTGGTCTGGGGTTTTAACAGGAGATGTGTTGGTAGGATACAGGGGGTCTGGGGTTTTAACAGGAGATGTGTTGGTAGGATACAGGGGGTCTGGAGTTAACGCCCCATAGGGGAACAGGAGATGTGTTGGTAGGATACAGGGGGTCTGGAGTTAACGCCCCATAGGGGAACAGGAGATGTGTTGGTAGGATACAGGTGGTCTGGGGTTTTAACAGGAGATGTGTTGGTAGGATACAGGTGGTCTGGGGTTTTAACAGGAGATGTGTTGGTAGGATACAGGTGGTCTGGGGTTTTAACAGGAGATGTGTTGGTAGGATACAGGTGGTCTGGGGTTTTAACAGGAGATGTGTTGGTAGGATACAGGTGGTCTGGGGTTTTAACAGGAGATGTGTTGGTAGGATACAGGTGGTCTGGGGTTTTAACAGGAGATGTGTTGGTAGGATACAGGGGGTCTGGGGTTTTAACAGGAGATGTGTTGGTAGGATACAGGGGGTCTGGAGTTAACGCCCCATAGGGGAACAGGAGATGTGTTGGTAGGATACAGGTGGTCTGGAGTTAACGCCCCATAGGGGAACAGGAGATGTGTTGGTAGGATACAGGTGGTCTGGAGTTAACGCCCCATAGGGGAACAGGAGATGTGTTGGTAGGATACAGGTGGTCTGGAGTTAACGCCCCATAGGGGAACAGGAGATGTGTTGGTAGGATACAGGTGGTCTGGAGTTAACGCCCCATAGGGGAACAGGAGATGTGTTGGTAGGATACAGGTGGTCTGGAGTTAACGCCCCATAGGGGAACAGGAGATGTGTTGGTAGGATACAGGAGGTCTGGAGTTAACGCCCCATAGGGGAACAGGAGATGTTTTGGTAGGATACAGGTGGTCTGGAGTTAACGCCCCATAGGGGAACAGGAGATGTGTTGGTAGACGTGAGGTGGGACGGTTTGAAGTCACCCAGCATTAAAAACCAGGTGATCAAAAGCACAAGATTTCCTTCAAACCTGAAGCAACACACCAGTTATTTATGGGGAAACAGTTTTTCCTGAAGCCGCGGTCCGATCCTGCCACTCATGGAGAATCCACAGAGTACGATATTATAGTGTAACAGTATAGATTCCGTTCCTCTCCTCGCCCCTACCTGGGCTCGAACCAGGGACCCTACTGCACATGTAACAGTATAATTTTAAACCATCCCCTCGCCCATACCCGGGCGCGAACCAGGGACCTTCTGCACACATCAACAACTGACTCCTACGAAGCGTCGTTACCCATCGCTCCACAAAAGCCGCGGCCCTTAGCGCCCACGCTAACTAAGCTAGCCGTTTCACATCCGTTACACACACAGACATCAGCCACCCTCAAAGCATCGTTACGCATCGCTCCACAAAAATCCGCGGCCCTTGCAGAGCAAGGGGAACCACTACTTCAAGGTCTCACAGAGAGTGAAGTCACCGATTGAAAAGCTATTAGCGCGCACCACGACTAACTAGCTAGCCATTTGTCATCGGTTACACTAGCAGCATAGCGTCCTCATCCAGCCATGTTTCACAAAGACTTTATATTGTTCAAGTCTCTCTGATAGAAGATTCTCGGACAACGCTCATCCATCTCATTCCTGAGTGACTGGACATTGGCCAATCGAACGGAGGGGAGCGCTATTCGGTTCTCTCTTCGCCTCCAATTTCACCCCACCTCATCATCCCACGTCTACACCTGCAGCGTTTTGGTAGCCCATGGAGCAAAGGATTATGGTCCGGTATGAACAGTGGAACAGCTGAGTCAGAGATGATGTCTAAATCGAGGTCAGTGATAATAGTATATCTATTTAAAAGATAAAAACACGTGGCCCTTCTCCATAGTGCACTACTCTATACTACAGCCCTTCTCCATAGTGCACTACTCTATACTACAGCCCTTCTCCATAGTGCACTACTCTATACTACAGCCCTTCTCCATAGTACACTACTCTATACTACAGCCCTTCTCCATAGTGCACTACTCTATACTACAGCCCTTCTCCATAGTGCACTACTCTATACTACAGCCCTTCTCCATAGTGCACTACTCTATACTACAGCCCTTCTCCATAGTGCACTACTCTATACTACAGCCCTTCTCCATAGTGCACTACTCTATACTACAGCCCTTCTCCATAGTGCACTACTCTATACTACAGCCCTTCTCCATAGTGCACTACTTTATACTACAGCCCTTCTCCATAGTGCACTACTCTATACTACAGCCCTTCTCCATAGTGCACTACTCTATACTACAGCCCTTCTCCATAGTGCACTACTCTATACTACAGCCCTTCTCCATAGTGCACTACTTTATACTACAGCCCTTCTCCATAGTGCACTACTCTATACTACAGCCCTATATAGTACACTACTCTATACTACAGCTTTATTCCCTATATAGTGCACTACTCTATACTACAGCCCTATTCCCTATATAGTACACTACTCTATACTACAGCCCTATTCCCTATATAGTACACTACTCTATACTACAGCCCTATTCCCTATATAGTGCACTACTCTATACTACAGCCCTATTCCCTATATAGTGCACTACTCTATACTACAGCCCTATTCCCTATATAGTGCACTACTTTATACTACAGCCCTATTCCCTATATAGTGCACTACTTTATACTACAGCCCTATTCCTATATAGTGCACTACTTTATACTACAGCCCTATTCCCTATATAGTGCACTACTTTATACTACAGCCCTATTCCCTATATAGTGCACTACTTTATACTACAGCCCTATTCCCTATATAGTGCACTACTCTATACTACAGCCCTATTCCCTATATAGTGCACTACAGCCCTATTCCCTATATAGTGCACTACAGCCCTATTCCCTATATAGTGCACTACAGCCCTATTCCCTATATAGTGCACTACTCTATACTACAGCCCTATTCCCTATATAGTACACTACTTTATACTACAGCCCTATTCCCTATATAGTGCACTACTTTACACTACAGCCCTATTCCCTATATAGTGCACTACTCTATACTACAGCCCTATTCCCTATATAGTGCACTACTCTATACTACAGCCCTATTCCCTATATAGTGCACTACTCTATACTACAGCCCTATTCCCTATATAGTGCACTACTTTATACTACAGCCCTATTCCCTATATAGTGCACTACTTTACACTACAGCCCTATTCCCTATATAGTGCACTACTTTATACTACAGCCCTATTCCCTATATAGTACACTACTCTATACTACAGCCCTATTCCCTATATAGTACACTACAGCCCTATTCCCTATATAGTGCACTACTTTATACTACAGCCCTATTCCCTATATAGTACACTACTCTATACTACAGCCCTATTCCCTATATAGTGCACTACAGCCCTATTCCCTATATAGTGCACTACAGCCCTATTCCCTATATAGTGCACTACTCTATACTACAGCCCTATTCCCTATATAGTGCACTACTCTATACTACAGCCCTATTCCCTATATAGTGCACTACAGCCCTATTCCCTATATAGTGCATTACTCTATACTACAGCCCTATTCCCTATATAGTGCACTACTCTATACTACAGCCCTATTCCCTATATAGTGCACTACAGCCCTATTCCCTATATAGTGCACTACTCTATACTACAGCCCTATTCCCTATATAGTGCACTACTCTATACTACAGCCCTATTCCCTATATAGTGCACTACTTTATACTACAGCCCTATTCCCTATATAGTGCACTACTTTATACTACAGCCCTATTCCCTATATAGTGCACTACTTTATACTACAGCCCTATTCCCTATATAGTGCACTACTTTATACTACAGCCCTATTCCCTATATAGTACACTACTTTATACTACAGCCCTATTCCCTATATAGTGCACTACTTTATACTACAGCCCTATTCCCTATATAGTGCACTACTTTATACTACAGCCCTATTCCCTATATAGTGCACTACTCTATACTACAGCCCTATTCCCTATATAGTGCACTACTTTATACTACAGCCCTATACCCTATATAGTGCACTACTTTATACTACAGCCCTATTCCCTATATAGTGCACTACTTTATACTACAGCCCTATTCCCTATATAGTGCACTACTCTATACTACAGCCCTATTCCCTATATAGTACACTACTTTATACTACAGCCCTATTCCCTATATAGTGCACTACTCTATACTACAGCCCTATTCCCTATATAGTGCACTACTTTATACTACAGCCCTATTCCCTATATAGTGCACTACTTTATACTACAGCCCTATTCCCTATATAGTGCACTACTCTATACTACAGCCCTATTCCCTATATAGTGCACTACTTTATACTACAGCCCTATTCCCTATATAGTACACTACTCTATACTACAGCCCTATTCCCTATATAGTGCACTACTTCATACTACAGCCCTATATAGTGCACAAGGTTAGGGAATAGAGTGGCATTTGGGATGCAAACCAAGCTGTCAGAGTTCAGGGTAGAAACTAGGATGTGTTTACACAACTCTCTCCTGCTTCCTCAACTCATCATTTAATGAGCTGCTTGGAACCACATAAAAAAACAACTAAGAATCAGAGAGAAATTGGCCCAAGCCAATTACGCCAAATGACCCTGATCTGGTTCTGTCCTGAAATAGCCTGCTGCCCTGACCTCTCCCTGGCCTGCGCGAGGGGCTGTGACAGCAGTGACCTCAGCGTAGACGGGTCAGGTTTCATCTGGTTGGTTGATAAGACAGACGTGGGGACGAGAACAGTCCAGGAATTAAAAAAATTATAGCGGGAACAGAGTGAGAAGTCTTTTCTTTAAAAAAGTGTTTTGAGAGAAAGCGAGAAAGGGAGTGAGAGAGAGAGAGAGAGAGAGAAAGGGAGCGAGAGAGAGAGAGAGAAAGAAAGGGAGCGAGTTAGAGAGAGAAAGGGAGTGAGAGAGAGAGAGAGAGAGGATGACAGAGTGACTTTGAAAAAGAGAGAAAGATCTGTTTACCATTTCCAATGTGTTAACAACTTCCAGCCTTCTAAATGCTTGACCTTCAGGAAATAACTTGTAGTTTACACACTGTGTTCAAAGCCCTGTTCTCTGCCAGCGCTGTACACTACATTTACATCAATATTTACACATGAAGTGGAGTCCTTATGTCTGAAGCTCCCTGGATAATTAGCATAATAATTCAAGCCACCCCTGTATGATGAGCAATCATGAGGACAAGGTAACGGTCAAACACGCAGAGGGCCTACGGAGAAACATACAGGCGTGGTATAGGAGTGGGCTTTTCAGAGAGCTGTACACTACACAAACAAGCAGAGGGCCTAGGAGAAACATACAGGCGTGGTATAGGAGTGGGCTTTTCAGAGAGCTGTACACTACACAAACAAGCAGAGGGCCTACGGAGAAACACACAGGCGTGGTATAGGAGTGGGCTTTTCAGAGAGCTGTACACTACACAAACAAGCAGAGGGCCTACGGAGAAACATACAGGCGTGGTATAGGAGTGGGCTTTTCAGAGAGCTGAACACTACACAAACAAGCAGAGGGCCTAGGAGTGGGCTTTTCAGAGAGCTGTACACTACACAAACAAGCAGAGGGCCTAGGAGTGGGCTTTTCAGAGAGCTGAACACTACACAAACAAGCAGAGGGCCTAGGAGAAACATACAGGCGTGGTATAGGAGTGGGCTTTTCAGAGAGCTGTACACTACACAAACAAGCAGAGGGCCTAGGAGAAACATACAGGCGTGGTATAGGAGTGGGCTTTTCAGAGAGCTGTACACTACACAAACAAGCAGAGGGCCTAGGAGTGGGCTTTTCAGAGAGCTGAACACTACACAAACAAGCAGAGGGCCTAGGAGTGGGCTTTTCAGAGAGCTGTACACTACACAAACAAGCAGAGGGCCTAGGAGAAACATACAGGCGTGGTATAGGAGTGGGCTTTTCAGAGAGCTGTACACTACACAAACAAGCAGAGGGCCTAGGAGTGGGCTTTTCAGAAAGCTGTACACTACACAAACAAGCAGAGGGCCTAGGAGTGGGCTTTTCAGAGAGCTGAACACTACACAAACAAGCAGAGGGCCTAGGAGTGGGCTTTTCAGAGAGCTGAACACTACACAAACAAGCCTGGTGCAACTCTCTCCCTGGCCTGGCTGGCATTAGAAGCTGTGTTCTGGAACACCAGGGAGGTAGGGGAGGGAGGGCCTAGTAGAGGTGGGGGAGGCTTGGAGAGGCAGCAGCCACACACAAGCCTAAGATCACCATTTACAAAGACAAGCGTCGGCTGGAGGGGTGTAAAGCTCACCGCCATTGGATTCTGGAGCAGAGGAAACGCGTTCTCTGGAGTGATGAATCACGCTTCACCATCTGGCAGACCGACGGACAAATCTGGGTTTGGCGGATGCTAGGAGAACGTTACCTTCCCCAATGCATGGTACCAACTGTAAAGTTTGGCGGATGCCAGGAGAACGTTACCTTCCCCAATGCATGGTATCAACTGTAAAGTTTGGTGTATGAGGAATAATGGAATAATGGTCCGGGGCTGTTAGTTCCAGTGAAGGGAAATGTTAACGCTACAGCATACAATGACATCCAACACCTTTGGGATGAATTGGAACGCCGACTGCGAGCCAGGCCTAATCGCCCAACATCAGTGCCTGACTTCACAAATGCTTTAGGCTGAGTAGAAGCAAGTCCCCTACCAGCAATGTTTCAACATCTAGTGGAAAGCCTTCCCAGAAGAGTGGAGGCTGTTATAGCAGCAAAGGGGGGGGGGCACCAACTCCATATTAATTAATGCAGATGATTTTGGAGTGAGATGTTCGACGAGCAGGTGTTCACATACACTTCATGACCAAAAGTATCTGTGACCAACAGACTGTATTCCCAGTCATGTAGTGTATCTGTGACCAACAGACTGTATTCCCAGTCATGTAGTATATCTGTGACCAACAGACTGTATTCCCAGTCATGTGGTGTATCTGTGACCAACAGACTGTATTCCCAGTCATGTAGTATATCTGTGACCAACAGACTGTATTCCCAGTCATGTGGTGTATCTGTGACCAACAGACTGTATTCCCAGTCATGTGGTGTATCTGTGACCAACAGACTGTATTCCCAGTCATGTAGTATATCTGTGACCAACAGACTGTATTCCCAGTCATGTAGTATATCTGTGACCAACAGACTGTATTCCCAGTCATGTGGTGTATCTGTGACCAACAGACTGTATTCTCAGTCATGTAGTGTATCTGTGACCAACAGACTGTATTCCCAGTCATGTAGTATATCTGTGACCAACAGACTGTATTCAGTCATGTGTATGTTGGTCACAGATATACTACATATCTGTATTCCCAGTCATGTAGTGTATCTGTGACCAACAGACTGTATTCCCAGTCATGTAGTATATCTGTGACCAACAGACTGTACTCCCAGTCATGTAGTATATCTGTGACCAACAGACTGTATTCCCAGTCATGTAGTATATCTGTGACCAACAGACTGTATTCAGTCATGTGTATGTTGGTCACAGATATACTACATATCTGTATTCCCAGTCATGTAGTATATCTGTGACCAACAGACTGTATTCCCAGTCATGTAGTGTATCTGTGACCAACAGACTGTATTCCTAGTCATGTAGTATATCTGTGACCAACAGACTGTATTCCCAGTCATGTAGTATATCTGTGACCAACAGACTGTATTATCAGTCATGTAGTATATCTGTGACCAACAGACTGTATTCCCAGTCATGTAGTATATCTGTGACCAACAGACTGTATTATCAGTCATGTAGTATATCTGTGACCAACAGACTGTATTCCCAGTCATGTAGTATATCTGTGACCAACAGACTGTATTCAGTCATGTAGTGTATCTGTGACCAACAGACTGTATTCCCAGTCATGTAGTGTATCTGTGACCAACAGACTGTATTCCCAGTCATGTAGTATATCTGTGACCAACAGACTGTATTCCCAGTCATGTAGTATATCTGTGACCAACATACACATATCTGTATTCCCAGTCATGTAGTATATCTGTGACCAACAGACTGTATTCCCAGTCATGTAGTATATCTGTGACCAACAGACTGTATTCAGTCATGTGTATGTTGGTCACAGATATACTACATATCTGTATTCCCAGTCATGTGAAATCCTTAGATTAGGGCCTAATGTATTTATTTCATGTGACTGATTTCCTCATATGACCTGTGAACTCAGTCAAATCTTTGATATGGATGTGTTTATATTTTGGTTCAGTGCAGTTACCTCGAAGGTCCTTCTTCAGCCTGGTCAGGTCCTTCTGAAAGTCCTCAAACTTCATCTGTGAAGCCTGGAACAGATCCTGGGGCTCAGGGAGAGGGTAGAGGCACGTCTCCCTGCCGGCGTCCTGACAACACATGACATGACCTTAGTCCTTAGAGCACAGAGCATTAGATAAAGCAGAGGGGTTAATAGAGTTAGATCAAGTAGAGTGGGTTAGGGTAGTAGAGTTAGATCACGTAGAGTTAGATCACGTAGAGTGGGTTAGGGTAGTAGAGTTAGATCACGTAGAGTTAGATCACGTAGAGTGGGTTAGGGTAGTAGAGTTAGATCACGTAGAGTTAGATCACGTAGAGTGGGTTAGGGTAGTAGAGTTAGATCACGTAGAGTTAGATCACGTAGAGTGGGTTAGGGTAGTAGAGTTAGATCACGTAGAGTTAGATCACGTAGAGTGGGTTAGGGTAGTAGAGTTAGATCACGTAGAGTTAGATCACGTAGAGTGGGTTAGGGTAGTAGAGTTAGATCACGTAGAGTTAGATCACGTAGAGTGGGTTAGGGTAGTAGAGTTAGATCACGTAGAGTTAGATCACGTAGAGTGGGTTAGGGTAGTAGAGTTAGATCACGTAGAGTTAGATCACGTAGAGTGGGTTAGGGTAGTAGAGTTAGATCACGTAGAGTTAGATCACGTAGAGTGGGTTAGGGTAGTAGAGTTAGATCACGTAGAGTGGGTTAGGGTAGTAGAGTGGGTTAGGGTAGTAGAGTGGGTTAGGGTAGTAGAGTGGGTTAGGGTAGTAGAGTGGGTTAGGGTAGTAGAGTGGGTTAGGGTAGTAGAGTTAAATCACGTAGAGTGGGTTAGGGTAGTAGAGTGGGTTAGGGTAGTAGAGTGGGTTAGGGTAGTAGAGTGGGTTAGGGTAGTAGAGTGGGTTAGGGTAGTAGAGTGGGTTAGGGTAGTAGAGTGGGTTAGGGTAGTAGAGTGGGTTAGGGTAGTAGAGTTAGATCACGTAGAGTGGGTTAGGGTAGTAGAGTGGGTTAGGGTAGTAGAGTGGGTTAGGGTAGTAGAGTGGGTTAGGGTAGTAGAGTTAGATCACGTAGAGTGGGTTAGGGTAGTAGAGTTAGTTCACGTAGAGTGGGTTAGGGTAGTAGAGTTAGTTCACGTAGAGTGGGTTAGGGTAGTAGAGTGGGTTAGGGTAGTAGAGTTAGATCACGTAGAGTGGGTTAGGGTAGTAGAGTGGGTTAGGGTAGTAGAGTGGGTTAGGGTAGTAGAGTTAGTTCACGTAGAGTGGGTTAGGGTAGTAGTGTTAGATCACGTAGAGTGGGTTAGGGTAGTAGAGTTAGATCACGTAGAGTGGGTTAGGGTAGTAGAGTGGGTTAGGGTAGTAGAGTGGGTTAGGGTAGTAGAGTGGGTTAGGGTAGTAGAGTGGGTTAGGGTAGTAGAGTGGGTTAGGGTAGTAGAGTGGGTTAGGGTAGTAGAGTGGGTTAGGGTAGTAGAGTTAGATCATGTAGAGTGGGTTAGGGAAGTAGAGTGGGTTAGGGTAGTAGAGTTAGTAAATTTCTACCCTGACCCACTCTACATCTATTTTCAACAGTAAAATAATACTGAAGACATCAAAACTATGAAACACATATGGAATCATGTAGTAATCAAAAAAGTGTTAAATCAAAATATATTTTAGATTCTTCAAAGTAGCCACCCTTTGCCTTGATGACAGCTTAGCACACTCTTGGCATTCTCTCAACCAGCTTCATGAGGAATGCTTTTCCAACAGCCTTGAAAGAGTTCCCACATGTGCGGAGCACTTGTTGGCTGATTTTTCTTCACTCTGCGGTCCAACTCATCTCAATTGGGTCGAGGTCAGGTGATTGTGGAGGCCAAGTCATCGGATGCAGTAGTCCATCACTCTCGTTCTTGGTCAAATAGCCCTTACACAGCCTGGAGGTGTGTTGCATCATTGTCCTGTTGAAGAACAAATGATAGTCCCACTAAGCGCAAACCAGATGGGATGATGTATTGCTGCAGAATGCTATGGTAGCCATGCTGGTTAAGTATGCCTTGAAATCTAAATAAATCACAGTGTCACCAGCAAAGCTCCCCACACCACCTCCTCCATGCTTCACGGTGGGAACCGCACATGCAGAGATCATCCGTTTACCTACTCTGAGTCTCACTCAGACGGTGGTTGGAACCAAAAATCTCAAATTTGGACTCATCAGACCAAAATAACAGATTTCCACCGGTCTAATGTCTATTGCTCGTGTTTCTTGGCTCAAGGAAGTCTGTTCGCATTATTGGTGTCCTTTAGTTGTGGTCTCTTTGCAGAAATTCGACCATGAAGGTCTGATTCACACGGTCTCCTCTGAACAGTTGATGTTGAGATGTGTCTAACTTGAACTCTGTGCATTTATTTGGGTCGCAATCTTAGGTGCAATTAACTCTAATGAACTTGTCCTCTGCAGCAGAGGTAACTCTGGGTCCATTCCTGTGGCTGTCCTCATGAGAGCCAGATTCATCATAACGCGTGATGGTTTTTGCGACTGCACTTGAAGAACGTTTCAAAGTTCTTAATTTTCCAGATTGACTGACCTTCATGACCTAAAGTAATGATGGACCTTTGCTTGTCTTTGCTTATTTGAGTTGTTCTTGGCATAATATGGACTTGATCTTTTACCAAATAGGGCTATCTTCTGTATACCACCCCTACCTTGTCACAACGCAACTGATTGGCTCAAAAGCATTAAAGAAAGAAATACCACAAATTAACTTTAAACAGCACACCTGTTATTTGAAATGCATTCCAGGTGACGACCTCATGAAGCTGGTTGAGAGAATGCCAAGAGTAAGCAAAGCTGTCATATGAAACATTGTTATCAAGGCAGATATGTGGAAATATATTTTTAATTTTAACTTTTTTGTTTGTTGACAAAATCAAAATCCAATACCTAAACTCCCTACTGGGCTTGGTCCGGCTAGACGCCCTACTGGGCTTGGTCCGGCTAGACGCCCTACTGGGCTTGGTCCGGCTAGACGCCCTACTGGGCTTGGTCCGGCTAGACGCCCTACTGGGCTTGGTCCGGCTAGACGCCCTACTGGGCTTGGTCCGGCTAGACGCCCTACTGGGCTTGGTCCGGCTAGACGCCCTACTGGGCTTGGTCCGGCTAGACGCCCTACTGGGCTTGGTCCGGCTAGACGCCCTACTGGGCTTGGTCCGGCTAGACGCCCTACTGGGCTTGGTCCGGCTAAACGCCCTACTGGGCTTGGTCCGGCTAAACGCCCTACTGGGCTTGGTCCGGCTAAACGCCCTACTGGGCTTGGTCCAGCTAAACGCCCTACTGGGCTTGGTCCAGCTAAACGCCTTACTGGGCTTGGTCCAGCTAAACGCCCTACTGGGCTTGGTCCAGCTAAACGCCCTACTGGGCTTGGTCCAGCTAAACGCCCTACTGGGCTTCATCCAGCTAAACGCCCTACTGGGCTTCATCCAGCTAAACGCCCTACTGGGCTTGGTCCAGCTAAACGCCCTACTGGGCTTGGTCCAGCTAAACGCCTTACTGGGCTTGGTCCAGCTAAACGCCTTACTGGGCTTGGTCCGGCTAAACGCCCTACTGGGCTTGGTCCGGCTAGACGCCCTACTGGGCTTGGTCCGGCTAAACGCCCTACTGGGCTTGGTCCAGCTAGACGCCTTACTGGGCTTGGTCCAGCTAAACGCCCTACTGGGCTTGGTCCGGCTAAACGCCCTACTGGGCTTGGTCCGGCTAAACGCCCTACTGGGCTTGGTCCAGCTAAACGCCTTACTGGGCTTGGTCCAGCTAAACGCCTTACTGGGCTTGGTCCAGCTAAACGCCCTACTGGGCTTGGTCCGGCTAAACGCCCTACAGGGCTTGGTCCAGCTAAACGCCCTACTGGGCTTGGTCCAGCTAAACGCCTTACCACGCATTAGTTACCACTGAGGGAAAATAAATACAATGTAAAAGTCCCGGTCTGCCCCGTGCCAAGACGAGTGATTAGAACAGGACTCGGATAAACAGGACCCAACGTACCTGGTCAAAGTGCCTCAGATAGTAAGCCACTATGTAGGACAACAGGCTCCGTGTGTTATCCTGCCAAAAGGAGGAAGACACAAGAAATTAGCTTCAGTTCAGGGAATTCATGTTTAGTTTACGACACTTCCTCACAAAGTGTTCTGCTTTTACAGAATGAATATATATTTTAATCCACGTCATCAAAAGACATGGTAGGAACAGTAACTACAGTCTTCCAGCACAATATAAACCCTGACAAAATAGACAGTCATGTCTGACAGTGTAACTAGAGGTGTAACTAAGCTTGGTCCCAAATGGCTCCCTGTTGCCTATACATCGGTCTACTGTTGACCAGATGGACTCTACATAGGGAACAGGGAGCCATTAGGGTGCAGGTCCTAGTGCCCTAGTAGTGCAGGTCCTACTACCTCTTCCAACCATATGGAATAGGGTGTAGGTCCTAGTGCCCTAGTAGTGCCTCTTCCAACCATATGGAATAGGGTGTAGGTCCTAGTGCCCTAGTAGTGCCTCTTCCAACCATAGGGAATAGGGTGTAGGTCCTAGTGCCCTAGTAGTGCCTCTTCCAACCATAGAGAATAGGGTGCAGAGCCTAGTGCCCTAGTAGTGCCACTCACACTGCTCTTCACATCCTTCAGCTTGGGCAGGATATCCAGGTTAAAGCCGTCAGCCTGTCCTCTGGTTCGGTTGCCACCATTCATGAAGTTACCAAAGGCCAGGACCAGACCCAGCACCTGCATCACACACTGGCCACTCTGCAAGGTCTGGAGGAGGAGGAGATGGGCAGGCACACACACAGGGAGACAGAGGGACAGACATGAGAGATTGAGAGAGACAGAGAGAGAGGGGGGACAGAGAGACAGAGGAGAGATTGAGACAGACAGAGACAGACATGAGAGATTGAGACCGAGAGGAGAGATTGAGACAGACAGAGAGACAGATTGAGACAGAGAGGAGAGATTGAGACAGAGAGACAGAGACAGAGATTGAGACAGGGACAGAGAGAGAGAGGGGGGAGACAGACAGGTGAGATCGAGA
The DNA here is from genome assembly GCF_057628025.1 of Oncorhynchus mykiss. Taxonomy (NCBI): domain Eukaryota; kingdom Metazoa; phylum Chordata; class Actinopteri; order Salmoniformes; family Salmonidae; genus Oncorhynchus; species Oncorhynchus mykiss. Next base: position 62,948,473 of record NC_143044.1, on the reverse strand, counting down.
CAGAGAGAAGAGGGGGACAGACAGGAGAGATCGAGACAGAGCGAAGGGGGGGGGGGGGGGGGGGGGACAGACAGGAGAGATCGAGACAGAGCGAGGGGGGGGGGGGGGGACAGACAGGAGAGATCGAGACAGAGCGAGGGGGGGGGGGGGGGGGCAGTCAGTATATATGAGGCTGAGCAGATTAATAGTATCAAGAATTCAGTCACCTGGTTTCAATATGAAAACTGTTTTCTGAACACACTTCAACCAGAAGGGCTGTTAATTTCAACCTACTCTGATGTTCCTGTTTAAAACAACTTCCACAGTGGAAGGATTGAGACGGTATTTCCTCAGTAATATGAGTGTCTGGTAGAACTGTCCAGAGGACAAAACCTTAGCAGACCTCCTCTGATTTCTACTAGGTGAGGCACACGAAACAGGTCTATAAGCACACACATTCCAAACACGTCACACACATACCAAACACGTCACACACATACCAAACACGTCACACACAATCAAATGTATTTATATAGCCCTTCTTACATCAGCTGATATCTCAACGTGCTGTACAGAAACCCAGCCTAAAACCCCAAACAGCAAGCAATGCAGGTGTAGAAGCACGGTGGCTAGGAAAAACTCCCTAGAAAGGCCAAAACCTAGGAAGAAACCTAGAGAGGAACCAGGCTGTGTGGGGTGGCCAGTCCTCTTCTGACTGTGCCGGGTGGAGATTATAACAAAACATGGTCAAGATGTTGAAATGTTCATGAATGACCAGCATGGTCAAATAATAATAGTCACACACACAGACTCACCGTGCACACTCTGCAGTCACACAGACTCACCGTGCACACTCTCTGCAGTCACACAGACTGACCGTGCACACTCTCTGCAGTCACACAGACTCACCGTGCACACTCTCTGCAGTCACACAGACTCACCGTGCACACTCTCTGCAGTCACACAGACTCACCGTGCACACTCTCTGCAGTTACACAGACTCACCGTGCACACTCTCTGCAGTCACACAGACTCACCGTGCACACTCTCTGCAGTTACACAGACTCACCGTGCACACTCTCTGCAGTCACACAGACTCACCGTGCACACTCTCTGCAGTCACACAGACTCACCGTGCACACTCTCTGCAGTCACACAGACTCATCGTGCACACTCTCTGCAGTCACACAGACTCACCGTGCACACTCTCTGCAGTCACACAGACTCACCGTGCACACTCTCTGCAGGATGTCCAGTTTGCGCAGGATAGAGGAGATCCATTCAGAGAAGGTGGACTGAAACAGGATACAGAACACCCGGCCTGAGAAGTTGGGGATCTGATGTAACTGGAACAGGAACCTGGAATAGAGACAAGAGAACGGAGCATGGGTTTGAGGCTACCACTTCATGATGTAACTGGAACAGGAACCTGGAATAGAGACAAGAGATCGGAGGAGGGGTTTGAGGCTACCACTTCATGATGTAACTGGAATAGAGACAAGAGATGGGAGGATGGGTTTGAGGCTACCACTTCATGATGTAACTGGAACAGGAACCTGGAATAGAGACAAGAGATTGGAGGAGGGGTTTGAGGCTACCACTTCATGATGTAACTGGAATAGAGACAAGAGACGGGAGGATGGGTTTGAGGCTAGCACTTCATGATGTAACTGGAATAGAGACAAGAGATGGGAGGATGGGTTTGAGGCTACCACTTCATGATGTAACTAGAACAGGAACCTGGAATAGAGACAAGAGATCGGAGGAGGGGTTTGAGGCTACCACTTCATGATGTAACTGGAATAGAGACAAGAGATCGGAGGATGGGTTTGAGGCTACCACTTCATGATGTAACTGGAATAGAGGAGACAAGAGATTGGAGGACGGGTTTGAGGCTACCACTTCATGATGTAACTGGAACAGAGGATGGGTTTGAGGCTACCACTTCATGATGTAACTGGAATAGAGACAAGAGATTGGAGGACGGGTTTGAGGCTACCACTTCATGATGTAACTGGAACAGAGGATGGGTTTGAGGCTACCACTTCATGATGTAACTGGAATAGAGACAAGAGATCGGAGGATGGGTTTGAGGCTACCACTTCATGATGTAACTGGAATAGAGACAAGAGATCGGAGGATGGGTTTGAGGCTACCACTTCATGATGTAACTGTAATAGAGACAAGAGATCGGAGGATGGGTTTGAGGCTACCACTTCATGATGTAACTGGAATAGAGACAAGAGATCGGAGGATGGGTTTGAGGCTACCACTTCATGATGTAACAGGAACCTGGAATAGAGACAAGAGATCGGAGCATGGGTTTGAGGCTACCACTTCATGATGTAACTGGAATAGAGACAAGAGATCGGAGGATGGGTTTGAGGCTACCACTTCATGATGTAACTGTAATAGAGACAAGAGATCGGAGGATGGGTTTGAGGCTACCACTTCATGATGTAACTGGAATAGAGACAAGAGATCGGAGGATGGGTTTGAGGCTACCACTTCATAATGTAACAGGAACCTGGAATAGAGAAGACAAGAGATCGGAGGACGGGTTTGAGGCTACCACTTCATGATGTAACTGGAATAGAGACAAGAGATTGAAGGATGGGTTTGAGGCTACCACTTCATAATGTAACAGGAACCTGGAATAGAGGAGACAAGAGACTGGAGGACGGGTTTTAAGTATCTCTACTTTTTGAACATGATTGGTTGTTTGAATAATTTAACCGATTCTCCAGAACACCTACTGTTCAGGTTTGTCCAGTGGTTTGGCGTTGTCCTTGTCTTTAGATGACTTGATGTGCTTATCGATTTTCTCCATCTCATCCTGTTGTGCTCTCTGAAAAGACAACATCAGGACAACATGATCAAAGTACTGTACTACATGACAACTGCAGAAGTACTACAGGCAGTAGTAGTACAGTAGTAGTTTAATAGTGTGCTGAACTGCAGGCAGTAGTACTTCTGCAGTAGTAGTAGTAGTAGTAGTATTTCACCACTACTACTGCACTACAGTATTTTAATAGTGGTATGTTATTCTGGCACATGGAATCAGACCCTTGTTTAACAAACCAAACCAAGGAAAGACAAAAGCCACACAGTAAAACATTTCCTCCACTGACATTGGAGTCATTTAACAGACGGTCTGATTCAGAGTCACTTACAGTCAGTGAGTCATTTAACAGACACTGATTCAGAGTCACTTACAGTCAGTGAGTCATTTAGCAGACTGTTTCAGAGTCACTTACAGTCAGTGAGTCATTTAGCAGACACTGATTCAGAGTCACTTACAGTCAGTGAGTCATTTAACAGACACTGATTCAGAGTCACTTACAGTCAGTGAGTCATTTAACAGACACTGATTCAGAGTCACTTACAGTCAGTGAGTCATTTAACAGACACTGATTCAGAGTCACTTACAAGAGCAATTCGGGTTAAGCGCCTTGCTCAAGGACAGGCAGATTGTTCACCTGGTCGGCTCCGGGATTCAATCCAGCGACCTTTCGGTTACTGGCCCACTGCTCTTAACTGCTGTACCTGCCACCCACATACTGTTCTACTGTGACAGAACTGACGATGTGATTAACCTCTAAATTACTCAACATTGTGGGACGTGAAACGATGTCAACAGGGACAATTTTACCAGGGCTCCTGGGACTGCAATGTCCCTCTGAATGACAGTCAAGTTAACCAAATTAACCATCAGAAATTGCACAGTGTGTGTTTAAAATGATCGGTAATATTTGCGATGGGAACGTAATCTAAAGATCAACTTCCGTTCTGTATTTGCATCAGAACGGAGCCTATTCAAGCAGAAGGATGCCATTTATTGTCATGAGTCTTGCCTTGGAGGCAGCTCTGCAGAGTGGTCACAAGCTGGCACAGCCACAAAGTCATAAAATCAGATTTTAACGCTTAAAACACACTGCTAACCCTAATGCCTAAGCCAAACATAAATATTTTGAATGTTGTTGTTTTTTTACAATGTACTGTAGCCAATTTTGACTTTGCAGCTGCCCCATCACTCAGTTCTGCCTCCAGGGCAAGATTCATGCCAATAAATGTCAACCTGCATACAAGCATCAACACATAAGCCTGTGCAACGTCCATCGACAAATCAACTCATGGTTGGTTATCATTGTCCATCGTGCCATATTACATTTATAAAGGTAAAGTTCATTGAATAACGACACAAAGCTGGTGAGTGAGTCTCTCCAAAAGTTCCTGGATATGAAGATATAAACATGGCAGCTGTCCTGAACCGCCCACAGAGCTAACACCTTGGTAAACAAGCCCCTTCACAGAGCTAACACCTTGGTAAACAAGCCCCTTCACAGAGTTAACACCTTGGTAAACAAGCCCCTTCACAGAGCTAACACCTTGGTAAACAAGCCCCTTCACAGAGCTAACACCATGGTAAACAAGCCCCTTCACAGAGTTAACACCTTGGTAAACAAGCCCCTTCACAGAGCTAACACCATGGTAAACAAGCCCCTTCACAGAGCTAACACCATGGTAAACAAGCCCCTTCACAGAGCTAACACCTTGGTAAACAAGCCCCTTCACAGAGCTAACACCATGGTAAACAAGCCCCTTCACAGAGCTAACACCTTGGTAAACAAGCCCCTTCACAGAGCTAACACCATGGTAAACAAGCCCCTTCGATAAGAGACAATACCGTGCAGCTGTATTCATCTTCCTGGCCAAGGCTTTTGACTCTGTCAATCAAAACCACATTCTTATTGGCAGACTCAACAGCCTTGGTTTCTCAAATGACTGCCTCGCCTGGTTTACCAACTACTTCTCTGATAGAGTTCAGTGTGTCAAATCGGAGGGTCTGTTGTCTGGACCTCTGGCAGTCTCTATGGGGGTGCCACAGGGTTCAATTCTCAGGCCGACTCTTTTCTCTGTATACATCAATGATGTCGCTCTTGCTGCTGGTGAGTCTCTGATCCACCTCTACGCAGACGACACCATTCTGTATACTTCTGGCCCTTCTTTGGACACTGTGTTAACTAACCTCCAGGCAAGCTTCAATGCCATATACAACTCTACTTCCGTGGCCTCCAACTGCTCTTAAACGCTAGTAAAACTAAATTCCTGCTCTTCAACAGATCGCTGCCCGCACCTGCCTGCCCGTCCAGCATCACTACTCTGGACGGTTCTGACTTAGAATACGTGGACAACTACAAATACCTGGTTAGACTGTAAACTCTCCTTCCAGACTCACATCAAACATCTCCAATCCAAAATTAAATCTACAATTGGCTTCCTATTTCGCAACAAAGCCTCCTTCAGTCATGCTGCCAAACAGACCCTCGTTAAACTGACTATCCTACCGATCCTCGACTTCGAAGATGACATATACAAAATAGCATCCAATACCCTACTCAACAAATTGGACGCAGTCTATCACAGTGCCATCCGTTTTGTCACCAAAGCCCCATATACTACCCACCACTGCGACCTGTACTCTCTCGTTGGCTGGCCCTCGCTTCATACTCAAACCCACTGGCTCCAGGTTATCTACAAGTCTTTGCTAAGTAAAGCCCCGCCTTATCTCAGCTCACTGGACACCATAGCAGCACCCACCTGTAGCACACGCTCCAGCAGGTATATTTCACTGATCACCACCAAAGCCAATTCCTCATTTGGCCACCTTTCCTTCCAGTCCTCTGAAGCCAATGACTGGAACGAACTGCAAAAATCAGTGAAGCTGGAGACTGGAGACTCGTATCTCGTATCTCCCTCACTATCTTTAAGCACCAGCTGTCAGAGCAGCTTACAGATCACTGCACCTGTACATAGCCCATCTATCTACCTACCTCATCCCCATACTGTATTTATTTATTTATCTTGCTCTTTCGCACCCCAGTATCTCTACTTGCACATTCATCTTCTGCACATCTACCGTTCCAGTGTTTAATTGCTACATTGTATTTACTACGGCTTATTTATTGCCTTCCCTCCTTACTCCATTTGCACAACACTGTATATAGACTTTTTCTATTGTATTATTGACTGTGTGTTTGTTTATTCCGTGTGTAACTGTTGTTTTTGTCGCACTGCTTTGCTTTATCTTGGCCAGGTCGCAGTTGTAAATGAGAACTTGTTCTCAACTGACCTACCTGGTTAAATAAAGATGGAATAAATAAATAATAATAAATAAATAATAAATAAAGAATAAATAAAGAATATAAATAAAGAATATAATATAATATATAATAATAATAATAATAATAATAATAATAATAATAATAATATAATAATATAATATATAATAATAATAATAATAATAATAATAATAATAATAATAATATAATAATATAATATAATATAATAAATAAAGAATATAATAATATAATATATAATAATAATAATAATAATAATAATAATAATAATATAATAATATAATATAATATAATAAATAAAGAATATAATAATATAATATATAATAATAATAATAATAATAATATAATATATAATAATAATAATAATAATAATAATAATAATATAATAATATAATAATATAATATAATATAATATAATAAAGAATATAAAAATAACAAGGCCTGAACTAAGTGATACTGTAAATAACTGATTTCTTACAATTTCTTACTCTTCTGTTCCTTACTGAACAACCGTTGGTGACTGAAGTCTATAGTGACATGCAGTGACCAGAACTAAGGGGAGTCCATCATAGCCTGGATACATTGACAGCCAACAATAAGACTAAGGCCATGACTCAAACCAACACAGTGTGATGCTCGTTTATTTGCATGTGTTTGAATCCTGGCCAAAGACACCCCTTCTGAGAGATCAGAGGCTTACGTTTTCATAGAGGGCTTGTAGAGTCTCCAGATCCACCACAGTATTGTCCAGGTTCAGGATGGCTGGAAGGGACAGAACACAGTTAGTGGTTATTGAGGATGGCTGGAAGGGACAGAACACAGTTAGTGGTTATTGAGTATGGCTCAAAGGGACAGGAGACAGTGATATATATATACACACACACACACAGTTGAAGTCGGAAGTTTACATACACTTACTTAGGTTGGAGTGATTAAAACTTATTTTTCAACCACTCCACAAATTTCTTGTTAACAAACTATAGTTTTGGCAAGTCGGTTAGGACATCTACTTTGTGCATAACAAGTCATTTTTCCAACAATTGTTTACAGCGATTATTTCACTGTATCACAATGCCAGTGGGTCAGAAGTGGGTCAGAAGTTTACATACACTAAGTTGACTGTGCCTTTAAACAGCTTATAAAATTCCAGAAAATGATGTCATGGCGTTAAAAGCTTCTAATAGGCTTATTGGCATCATTGGAGTCAATTGTAGATGTACCTGTGGATGTATTTCAAGGCCTACCTTCAAACTCAGTGCCTCTTTGCTTGACAACATGGGAAAATCAAAAGAAATTAGTCAAGATCTCAGAACAAAAATTGTAGACCTCCACAAGTCGGATTCATTCTTGGGAGCAATTTCCAAACGCCTGAAGGTACCACGTTCATCTGTAAAAACAATATTACGCAAGTATAAACACCATGGGACCACGCAGCTGTCATACCGCTCAGGAAGGAGACGCGTTCTGTCTCCTAGAAATGAACTTACTTTGGTGCGAAAAGTGCAAATCAATCCGAGAACAACAGCAAAGGACCTTGCGAAGATGGAGGAAACAGGTACCAAAGTATCTATATCCACATAACCTGAAAGGCCGCTCTGCAAGGAAGAGGGCACTGCTCCAAAACCAACATAAAAAAGCCAGACTACGGTTTGCAACTGCACATGGGGACAAAGATCGTAATTTTCTGGAGAAATGTCCTCTGGTCTGATGAAACAAAAATAGAACTGTTTGGCCATAATGACCATCATTGTGTTTGGAGGAAAAATAGGGAGGTTTGCAAGCCGAAGAACACCATCCCAACAGTGAAGCAAGGGGGTGGCAGCATCATGTTGTGGGGGTGCTTTGCTGCAGGAGGGGCTGGTGCACTTGACAAGATAGATGGCAACATGAGAATGGAAAATTATGTGGATATATTGACGCAACATCAAGACATCAGTCAGGAAGTTAAAGCTTGGTCCCAAATGGACAATGACCCCACGCATACTTCCAAAGTGGTGGCAAAATGGCTTAAGGACAACAAAGTCAAGGTATTGGAGTGCCATCACAAAGCCCTGACCTCAACCTATAGAACATTTGTGGGCAGAACTGAAAAAGTGTGTGCGAGCAAGGAGGCCTACAAACCTGACTCAGTTACACCAGCTCTGTTAGGAGGAATGGGCCAAAATTCACCCAACTTATTATGGGAACCTTGTGGAAGGCTACTTGAAACATTTGACCCAAGTTAAACAATTTAAAAAGGCAATGCTACCAAATACTAATTGAGTGTATATAAACTTCTGAACCACTGGGAATGTGATGAAATAAATCACTCTACTATTATTCTGACATTTCACATTCTTAAAATAACATGGTGATCCTAACTGACCTAAAACGGGGGATTTTTACTTTGATTAAATGCCAATGTGAAAAACTGAGTTTAAATGTATTTGGCTAAACTTCCAACTTCAACTGTGTGTGTGTGTGTACATATATACACACGTGTTTATAGACATACACTGAGGGTACAAAACCTTAGGAACACTTTCCTAATATTGAGTTGCACCCCCTCAGAACAGCCTCGATTCGTCGGGTCATGGACTCTACAAGGTATTGAAAGCGTTCCACAGGGATGCTGGCCCATGTTGACTCCAATGATTCCCCAACAGTTGTGTCAAGTTGGCTGGATGTCCTTTGGGTGGTGGACCATTCTTGATGCACACAGGAAACTGTTGAGATTGAAAAACCCAGCAGCGTTGCAGTTCTTGATACACTCAAACCGATGCGCTTGGAAACCACAACCATACCCCCCTTCAAAGGCACTTAAATCTTTGTCTTGCCCATTTACCCTCTGACCACTGGTCATAAGGTTAAAGACTGAAGGCTGGTGGGGGTTGGTAATGGGGGGGGGGCACTTTGACCTTACTACAGCCCTCGTCTGACGGGAGAGATGGGGTCAAAACAAGTGTTGGAGCCAACAGGACTTAAACCCTCCTGCATATCTCTGCAAGGCCGAGACGCAGTGACGCAAGACGCCAACAAGACGCCAGAGCATCGAGATCAAGTGCAGGCTGGGAGCTGACACCCTGAGAGCTGTGAGAACTTGGAGAGAGGTGGGAGGGAGGGAGGAAAGAAGTCGGTACCACAGACACCAAATAAGCTCATTCCTGACACGGCCTGGACACAGGGGAGCACGGCTCTGCTCATAACGCAGCAGCTGGATTAATCCTCCACGACCTTGAAACGGGGTCAAATCCACCGTGTGCAAAGCTCCCAGCTTTAGAGCAGAGCTGAGCATTTCTTTTCCTATTCCCACAGAGTTCAGTACCACCCACAGGCGTATAAAAAGGTCCCCAGCCCCCCAAACACCACTAAGAAGCTTAATGGGGGTGTGATGAGGCTAGGGGGGGGGGGGGCAATTAACTACATTTGGCTGCATGGCAAAAAAAAAAAATCACTCCTCCACATCGGGACTGGCTGTCAAGGAGAGACTGGCTGTCTGCTTGGCTAACTAGAACCTCTGACACCAATTCATCTCAACCGCCTTTTTAAGGAGGGGAAATTATCAGGCCAATTTACCAGACAACCTTTTGAAGGAAAAGCGATTATCTGAATATATACTGTAAGTGTCTCCGACCACCAACAACAATAAAACTCCAACAAGGAACATAATATACTCTTCATTAGATCGATGTAAATGAGAGCTTGTTCTCAACTGGCATACCTGGTTAAATAAAGGTGAAATAAAACATTTAAAAATGTAGACAAAATATAGTTTTATTAATAAAATGCTGTTAACTGTCCAGTCAGTGTCTACTTGACCTATCCTCAGCCCTCTCTGAACAGCAGTAGTGTCTACTTGACCTATCCTCAGCCCTCTCTGAACAGCAGTAGTGTCTACTTGACCTATCCTCAGCCCTCTCTGAACAGCAGTAGTGTCTACTTGACCTATCCTCAGCCCTCTCTGAACAGCAGTAATGTCTACTTGACCTATCCTCAGCCCTCTCTGAACAGCAGTAGTGTCTACTTGACCTATCCTCAGCCCTCTCTGAACAGCAGTAGTCTCTAGTCAGTGTCTACTTGACCTATCCTCAGCCCTCTCTGAACAGAAGTAGTGTCTACTTGACCTATCCTCAGCCCCCTCTGAACAGCAGTAGTGTCTACTTGACCTATCCTCAGCCCTCTCTGAACAGAAGTAGTGTCTACTTGACCTATCCTCAGCCCTCTCTGAACAGCAGTAGTGTCTACTTGACCTATCCTCAGCCCTCTCTGAACAGAAGTAGTGTCTACTTGACCTATCCTCAGCCCTCTGAACAGCAGTAGTGTCTACTTGACCTATCCTCAGCCCTCTCTGAACAGCAGTAGTGTCTACTTGACCTATCCTCAGCCCTCTCTGAACAGCAGTAGTGTCTACTTGACCTATCCTCAGCCCCCTCTGAACAGCAGTAGTGTCTACTTGACCTATCCTCAGCCCTCTCTGAACAGAAGTAGTGTCTACTTGACCTATCCTCAGCCCCCTCTGAACAGCAGTAGTGTCTACTTGACCTATCCTCAGCCCTCTCTGAACAGAAGTAGTGTCTACTTGACCTATCCTCAGCCCTCTCTGAACAGCAGTAGTGTCTACTTGACCTATCCTCAGCCCTCTCTGAACAGAAGTAGTGTCTACTTGACCTATCCTCAGCCCCCTCTGAACAGCAGTAGTGTCTACTTGACCTATCCTCAGCCCTCTCTGAACAGAAGTAGTGTCTACTTGACCTATCCTCAGCCCTCTCTGAACAGCAGTAGTGTCTACTTGACCTATCCTCAGCCCTCTGAACAGCAGTAGTGTCTACTTGACCTATCCTCAGCCCTCTCTGAACAGAAGTAGTGTCTACTTGACCTATCCTCAGCCCCCTCTGAACAGCAGTAGTGTCTACTTGACCTATCCTCAGCCCTCTCTGAACAGAAGTAGTGTCTACTTGACCTATCCTCAGCCCTCTCTGAACAGCAGTAGTGTCTACTTGACCTATCCTCAGCCCTCTCTGAACAGCAGTAGTGTCTACTTGACATATCCTCAGCCCTCTCTGAACAGCAGTAGTCTCTAGTCAGTGTCTACTTGACCTATCCTCAGCCCCCTCTGAACAGCAGTAGTGTCTACTTGACCTATCCTCAGCCCTCTCTGAACAGCAGTAGTGTCTACTTGACCTATCCTCAGCCCTCTCTGAACAGAAGTAGTGTCTACTTGACCTATCCTCAGCCCTCTCTGAACAGAAGTAGTGTCTACTTGACCTATCCTCAGCCCTCTCTGAACAGAAGTAGTGTCTACTTGACCTATCCTCAGCCCCCTCTGAACAGCAGTAGTGTCTACCTGACCTATCCTCAGCCCTCTCTGAACAGAAGTAGTGTCTACTTGACCTATCCTCAGCCCTCTCTGAACAGCAGTAGTGTCTACTTGACCTATCCTCAGCCCTCTCTGAACAGCAGTAGTGTCTATTTGACCTATCCTCAGCCCTCTCTGAACAGCAGTAGTGTCTACTTGACCTATCCTCAGCCCTCTCTGAACAGCAGTAGTGTCTACTTGACCTATCCTCAGCCCTCTCTGAACAGCACGAGCGAGAGAGAGCGCGCGAGCGAGAGAGCGCGCGAGCGAGAGAGAGCGCGCGAGCGAGAGAGAGCGCGCGAGCACGAGAGAGAGAGAGCACGAGAGAGAGAGAGCACGAGAGAGAGAGAGCACGAGAGAGAGAGAGCACGAGAGAGAGAGAGCACGAGAGAGAGAGAGCACGAGAGAGAGAGACCACGAGAGAGAGAGAGCACGAGAGAGAGAGACCACGAGAGAGAGAGACCACGAGAGAGAGAGAGCACGAGAGAGAGAGAGCACGAGAGAGAGAGAGCACGAGAGAGAGAGAGCACGAGAGAGAGAGAGCACGAGAGAGAGAGAGCACGAGAGAGAGAGAGCACGAGAGAGAGAGAGCACGAGAGAGAGAGAGCACGAGAGAGAGAGAGCACGAGAGAGAGAGAGCACGAGAGAGAGAGAGGGAGAGTGAGAGAGAGCGAGAGAGCGCGAGAGAGAGCGAGAGAGCAAGAGAGCAAGAGAGAGCGAGAGAGAGCGAGAGAGAGCGAGAGAGAGCGAGAGAGAGCGGACACTACCCTTGCTAGCTCACCTGGTGTTCGTGTTTCTCGCTCCATGCTCTCCTGTCTAGCTGAACGTGTGTCAGTCTAGAGGGGGAATATTTGTCTACCAACATATAATCAGCGGCGCAACACTCCACAAAAAACGGCCCGATGAAAGAAACATCAAATCTGTCAGATAAAAGACCGTGTGTTTAAATTCCTCACGTCGACTTTTAGTCTGGGCTAGAAAGGAGCTGGCGCCTCAAACTGTAATCCTTGTTTGAACACAAACAGAGGTGAAGTGGTTGAATGTTTAATCCTAAGATATAGTATTACATTGACGTGTTTAGTACAGTGAGTGTATTCAGTAGTAAAACGACAGAGAACGCCTCGCCTGCTTGCTACGACACGGTGCCTGTTTCAACTAACGGCCAGACATTAAGGGACAGGGAAGTCAACACAGGACAGATTTGGCTGCTTCACAAAATGGCACCATATTCCCCATTTGGTGCACAACTCTCAACAAGAGCCCTGGTCAGTAGTGAACGATTTAGGGAATATTCTCTTAAATGATTCCTACCTGAGAATACTAAGACAACAGTCCAATATGAAGGGCCGGTCCAACACACTAGAGGAGGAATCAACAGTCCAAGAAAATAATATTTCTCACTGTAAACCTAAACAGCAGAGGAGACTGGAGAGAGAGAACAGGATGGTTGTAGATGGTGGAGAGAGAGAGAACAGGATGGTTGTAGATGGTGGAGAGAGAGAGAACAGGATGGTTGTAGATGGTGGAGAGAGAGAGAACAGGATGGTTGTAGATGGTGGAGAGAGAGAGAACAGGATGGTTGTAGATGGTGGAGAGAGAGAGAACAGGATGGTTGTAGATGGTGGAGAGAGAGAGAACAGGATGGTTGTAGATGGTGGAGAGCGAGAGAACAGGATGGTTGTAGATGGTGGAGAGCGAGAGAACAGGATGGTTGTAGATGGTGGAGAGAGAGAGAACAGGATGGTTGTAGATGGTGGAGAGAGAGAGAACAGGATGGTTGTAGATGGTGGAGAGAGAGAGAGAACAGGATGGTTGTAGATGGTGGAGAGAGAGAGAGAACAGGATGGTTGTAGATGGTGGAGAGAGAGAGAGAACAGGATGGTTGTAGATGGTGGAGAGAGAGAGAGAACAGGATGGTTGTAGATGGTGGAGAGAGAGAGAACAGGATGGTTGTAGATGGTGGAGAGAGAGAACAGGATGGTTGTAGATGGTGGAGAGAGAGAGAACAGGATGGTTGTAGATGGTAGAGAGAGAGAACAGGATGGTTGTAGATGGTGGAGAGAGAGAGAACAGGATGGTTGTAGATGGTGGAGAGAGAGAGAACAGGATGGTTGTAGATGGTGGAGAGAGAGAACAGGATGGTTGTAGATGGTGGAGAGAGAGAGAACAGGATGGTTGTAGATGGTAGAGAGAGAGAACAGGATGGTTGTAGATGGTGGAGAGAGAGAGAACAGGATGGTTGTAGATGGTGGAGAGAGAGAGAACAGGATGGTTGTAGATGGTGGAGAGAGAGAGAACAGGATGGTTGTAGATGGTGGAGAGAGAGAACAGGATGATTGTAGATGGTGGAGAGAGAGAACAGGATGATTGTAGATGGTGGAGAGAGAGAACAGGATGGGTGTAGATGGTGGAGAGAGAACAGGATGGTTGTAGATGGTGGAGAGAGAGAACAGGATGGTTGTAGATGGTGGAGAGAGAGAGAACAGGATGGTTGTAGATGGTGGAGAGAGAGAGAGAACAGGATGGTTGTAGATGGTTGTAGATGGTAGATCATTTTTTAAATGAGTCAGAAATCCTTAAAAAATTCTGTACATGACTTAGACTCAAACTAGGGGTGGAGAAGAGGGGGATGGAGTCGAGGAGGACGGGGGGGTGGAGACGGACGGGGTGGAGAGGAGGAGGGGTGGAGAGACGGACGGGGGTGGAGAGGAGGATGGAGTTGAGGACGGGGGGGGGCGGAGACGGACGGGGGTGGAGACGGATGGGGGGGGAGGAGGGGTGGAGAGGAGCATGGAGGGGAAATTCCTGTTTATTTAGGTCTGCTTAATAATCAGGGCTTATTGGGAGGAATGTTGCTGTATATTTCATGCTGCTGCCAAAATAATTTGTTGCACATTTGAATCTAATCAATGTGTTTATACATTCTGTAAGTCTCAGACACACTGAGGTCCTGGAGATGAGGCTCAGGCAGAGGGATTACTCTGATTAGGCTTCCTTTCTAAATAAAACGTTCAATAAATACATTTCAATTCCTTTCAAACCTGACAGCCTGTTGGCCGGTCATCTCTCCGTTCGTTTTGGTACGGTGCTGAAGACACTAGATTATAATAGGACAGCCTGTTGGCCGGTCATCTCTCCGTTCGTTTTGGTACAGTGTTGAAGACACTAGATTATAATAGGACAGCCTGTTGGCCGGTCATCTCTCCGTTCGTTTTGGTACGGTGCTGAAGACTAGATTATAATAGGACAGCCTGTTGGCCGGTCATCTCTCCGTTCGTTTTGGTACGGTGCTGAAGACTAGATTATAATAGGACAGCCTGTTGGCCGGTCATCTCTCCGTTCGTTTTGGTACGGTGCTGAAGACTAGATTATAATAGGACAGCCTGTTGGCCGGTCATCTCTCCGTTCGTTTTGGTACGGTGCTGAAGACTAGATTATAATAGGACAGCCTGTTGGCCGGTCATCTCTCCGTTCGTTTTGGTACGGTGTTGAAGACTAGATTATAATAGGACAGCCTGTTGGCCGGTCATCTCTCCGTTCGTTTTGGTACGGTGCTGAAGACACTAGATTATAATAGGACAGCCTGTTGGCCGGTCATCTCTCCGTTGGTTTTGGTACGGTGCTGAAGACTAGATTATAATAGGACAGCCTGTTGGCCGGTCATCTCTCCGTTC
The DNA here is from genome assembly GCF_057628025.1 of Oncorhynchus mykiss. Lineage (NCBI taxonomy): Eukaryota > Metazoa > Chordata > Actinopteri > Salmoniformes > Salmonidae > Oncorhynchus > Oncorhynchus mykiss. Next base: position 62,933,345 of record NC_143044.1, on the reverse strand, counting down.
GTTTTGGTACGGTGCTGAAGACTAGATTATAATAGGACAGCCTGTTGGCCGGTCATCTGTCCGTTCGTTTTGGTACGGTGCTGAAGACACTAGATTATAATAGGACAGCCTGTTGGCCGGTCATCTGTCCGTTCGTTTTGGTACAGTGCTGAAGACACTAGATTATAATAGGACAGCCTGTTGGCCGGTCATCTCTCCGTTCGTTTTGGTACGGTGCTGAAGACTAGATTATAATAGGACAGCCTGTTGGCCGGTCATCTCTCCGTTCGTTTTGGTACGGTGCTGAAGACTAGATTATAATAGGACAGCCTGTTGGCCGGTCATCTCTCCGTTCGTTTTGGTACGGTGCTGAAGACTAGATTATAATAGGACAGCCTGTTGGCCGGTCATCTCTCCGTTCGTTTTGGTACGGTGCTGAAGACACTAGATTATAATAGGACAGCCTGTTGGCCGTTCATCTCTCCGTTCGTTTTGGTACGGTGCTGAAGACTAGATTATAATAGGACAGCCTGTTGGCCGGTCATCTCTCCGTTGGTTTTGGTACGGTGCTGAAGACACTAGATTATAATAGGACAGCCTGTTGGCCGTTCATCTCTCCGTTGGTTTTGGTACGGTGCTGAAGACTAGATTATAATAGGACAGCCTGTTGGCCGTTCATCTCTCCGTTGGTTTTGGTACGGTGCTGAAGACACTAGATTATAATAGGACAGCCTGTTGGCCGTTCATCTCTCCGTTGGTTTTGGTACGGTGCTGAAGACACTAGATTATAATAGGACAGCCTGTTGGCCGTTCATCTCTCCGTTGGTTTTGGTACGGTGCTGAAGACTAGATTATAATAGGACAGCCTGTTGGCCGTTCATCTCTCCGTTGGTTTTGGTACGGTGCTGAAGACTAGATTATAATAGGACAGCCTGTTGGCCGTTCATCTCTCCGTTGGTTTTGGTACGGTGCTGAAGACTAGATTATAATAGGACAGCCTGTTGGCCGTTCATCTCTCCGTTGGTTTTGGTACGGTGCTGAAGACTAGATTATAATAGGACAGCCTGTTGGCCGGTCATCTCTCCGTTCGTTTTGGTACGGTGTTGAAGACACTAGATTATAATAGGACAGCCTGTTGGCCGGTCATCTGTCCGTTCGTTTTGGTACGGTGTTGAAGACACTAGATTATAATAGGACAGCCTGTTGGCCGGTCATCTGTCCGTTCGTTTTGGTACGGTGTTGAAGACACTAGATTATAATAGGACAGCCTGTTGGCCGGTCATCTGTCCGTTCGTTTTGGTACGGTGTTGAAGACACTAGATTATAATAGGACAGCCTGTTGGCCGGTCATCTCTCCGTTCGTTTTGGTACGGTGTTGAAGACTAGATTATAATAGGACAGCCTGTTGGCCGGTCATCTCTCTGTTCGTTTTGGTACGGTGTTGAAGACTAGATTATAATAGGACAGCCTGTTGGCCGGTCATCTCTCTGTTCGTTTTGGTACGGTGTTGAAGACACTAGATTATAATAGGACAGCCTGTTGGCCGGTCATCTCTCCGTTCGTTTTGGTACGGTGCTGAAGACTAGATTATAATAGGACAGCCTGTTGGCCGGTCATCTCTCCGTTCGTTTTGGTACGGTGCTGAAGACTAGATTATAATAGGACAGCCTGTTGGCCGGTCATCTCTCCGTTCGTTTTGGTACGGTGTTGAAGACTAGATTATAATAGGACAGCCTGTTGGCCGGTCATCTCTCCGTTCGTTTTGGTACGGTGCTGAAGACACTAGATTATAATAGGACAGCCTGTTGGCCGGTCATCTCTCCGTTCGTTTTGGTACGGTGCTGAAGACTAGATTATAATAGGACAGCCTGTTGGCCGGTCATCTCTCCGTTCGTTTTGGTACGGTGCTGAAGACTAGATTATAATAGGACAGCCTGTTGGCCGGTCATCTCTCCGTTCGTTTTGGTACGGTGCTGAAGACTAGATTATAATAGGACAGCCTGTTGGCCGGTCATCTCTCTGTTCGTTTTGGTACGGTGCTGAAGACACTAGATTATAATAGGACAGCCTGTTGGCCGGTCATCTCTCCGTTTGTTTTGGTACGGTGCTGAAGACTAGATTATAATAGGACAGCCTGTTGGCCGTTCATCTGTCCGTTGGTTTTGGTACGGTGCTGAAGACACTAGATTATAATAGGACAGCCTGTTGGCCGGTCATCTCTCCGTTCGTTTTGGTACGGTGCTGAAGACTAGATTATAATAGGACAGCCTGTTGGCCGGTCATCTCTCCGTTCGTTTTGGTACGGTGTTGAAGACTAGATTATAATAGGACAGCCTGTTGGCCGGTCATCTCTCCGTTCGTTTTGGTACGGTGCTGAAGACTAGATTATAATAGGACAGCCTGTTGGCCGGTCATCTCTCCGTTCGTTTTGGTACGGTGCTGAAGACTAGATTATAATAGGACAGCCTGTTGGCCGGTCATCTCTCCGTTGGTTTTGGTACGGTGCTGAAGACACTAGATTATAATAGGACAGCCTGTTGGCCGGTCATCTCTCCGTTGGTTTTGGTACGGTGCTGAAGACTAGATTATAATAGGACAGCCTGTTGGCCGGTCATCTCTCCGTTCGTTTTGGTACGGTGCTGAAGACTAGATTATAATAGGACAGCCTGTTGGCCGTTCATCTCTCCGTTCGTTTTGGTACGGTGCTGAAGACACTAGATTATAATAGGACAGCCTGTTGGCCGGTCATCTCTCCGTTCGTTTTGGTACGGTGCTGAAGACTAGATTATAATAGGACAGCCTGTTGGCCGGTCATCTCTCCGTTCGTTTTGGTACGGTGCTGAAGACTAGATTATAATAGGACAGCCTGTTGGCCGGTCATCTCTCCGTTCGTTTTGGTACGGTGCTGAAGACTAGATTATAATAGGACAGCCTGTTGGCCGGTCATCTCTCCGTTCGTTTTGGTACGGTGCTGAAGACACTAGATTATAATAGGACAGCCTGTTGGCCGGTCATCTCTCCGTTCGTTTTGGTACGGTGCTGAAGACTAGATTATAATAGGACAGCCTGTTGGCCGGTCATCTCTCCGTTCGTTTTGGTACGGTGCTGAAGACACTAGATTATAATAGGACAGCCTGTTGGCCGGTCATCTCTCCGTTCGTTTTGGTACGGTGCTGAAGACTAGATTATAATAGGACAGCCTGTTGGCCGGTCATCTCTCCGTTCGTTTTGGTACGGTGCTGAAGACTAGATTATAATAGGACAGCCTGTTGGACGGTCATCGCTCCGTTCGTTTTGGTACGGTGTTGAAGACTAGATTATAATAGGACAGCCTGTTGGCCGGTCATCTCTCCGTTCGTTTTGGTACGGTGCTGAAGACACTAGATTATAATAGGACAGCCTGTTGGCCGGTCATCTCTCCGTTCGTTTTGGTACGGTGCTGAAGACACTAGATTATAATAGGACAGCCTGTTGGCCGGTCATCTGTCCGTTCGTTTTGGTACGGTGCTGAAGACACTAGATTATAATAGGACAGCCTGTTGGCCGGTCATCTGTCCGTTCGTTTTGGTACGGTGCTGAAGACACTAGATTATAATAGGACAGCCTGTTGGCCGGTCATCTCTCCGTTCGTTTTGGTACGGTGCTGAAAACACTAGATTATAATAGGACAGCCTGTTGGCCGGTCATCTCTCCGTTCGTTTTGGTACGGTGCTGAAGACACTAGATTATAATAGGACAGCCTGTTGGCCGGTCATCTCTCCGTTCGTTTTGGTACAGTGCTGAAGACACTAGATTATAATAGGACAGCCTGTTGGCCGGTCATCTCTCTGTTCGTTTTGGTACGGTGCTGAAGACACTAGATTATAATAGGACAGCCTGTTGGCCGGTCATCTGTCCGTTCGTTTTGGTACGGTGCTGAAGACACTAGATTATAATAGGATAGCCTGTTGGCCGGTCATCTCTCCGTTCGTTTTGGTACAGTGCTGAAGACACTAGATTATAATAGGACAGCCTGTTGGCCGGTCATCTGTCCGTTCGTTTTGGTACGGTGCTGAAGACACTAGATTATAATAGGACAGCCTGTTGGCCGGTCATCTGTCCGTTGGTTTTGGTACGGTGCTGAAGACACTAGATTATAATAGGACAGCCTGTTGGCCGGTCATCTCTCCGTTCGTTTTGGTACGGTGCTGAAGACTCTAGATTATAATAGTCCAAATAAAACTAATGATTTGAACAATGGGAAGACGTTGCGGTTTCAGAGAAAATCATTTTTCAAGAATAGACAGGAATTCGATCTTGTACCTACGTGGTCTGATCGCAAATCCCCGTCCCTAACCTGCTGAGCTGACGTTCAGGTGCTATAAACTGGAAGAAATCTAACTAAATTAGTCAGTAAAGTGAATAGTAGAGGCCGATGTTTGAAAGCAACTTGGCGTCAAAGAAAGAACCGGCACCACAGAGAAATCATTAAGATCATTACACGACTGTCTGGAAAACCACATCAGAAACAAAGGACGTCATTGATCACGTGATTATGTTCATTTGAAACTATCCGGCTATAATTTCAAACAAACAACCTGGAATTGTTTAACAAAAAAACATGTACAAATGGGGAGGCAGGTAGCCTAGTGGTTAGAGTGGAGGGGCGGCAGGTAGCCTAGTGGTTAGAGTGGAGGGGCGGCAGGTAGCCTAGTGGTTAGAGTGGAGGGGCGGCAGGTAGCCTAGTGGTTAGAGTGGAGGGGCGGCAGGTAGCCTAGTGGTTAGAGTGGAGGGGCGGCAGGTAGCCTAGTGGTTAGAGTGTAGGGACGGCAGGTAGCCTAGTGGTTAGAGTGTAGGGACGGCAGGTAGCCTAGTGGTTAGAGTGTAGGGACGGCAGGTAGCCTAGTGGTTAGAGTGGAGGGGCGGCAGGTAGCCTAGTGGTTAGAGTGTAGGGGTGGCAGGTAGCCTAGTGGTTAGAGTGGAGGGGTGGCAGGGTAGTCTAGTGGTTAGAGTGGAGGGGGGGCAGGTAGCCTAGGGGTTAGAGTGGAGGGGTGGCAGGTAGCCTAGTGGTTAGAGTGGAGGCAGGTAGCCCAGTGGTTAGAGTGTAGGGGAGACAGGTAGCCTAGTGGTTAGAGTGTAGGGGAGACAGGTAGCCTAGTGGTTAGAGTGTAGGGGAGGCAGGTAGCCTAGTGGTTAGAGTGGAGGGGCGGCAGGTAGCCTAGTGGTTAGAGTGGAGGGGCGGCAGGTAGCCTAGTGGTTAGAGTGGAGGGGCGGCAGGGTAGCCTAGTGGTTAGAGTGGAGGGGCGGCAGGTAGCCTAGTGGTTGGAGTGGAGGGGGGTTAGGGTGGCCTAGTGGTTAGAGTGGAGGGGGGGAGCAGGGTAGCCTAGTGGTTAGAGTGGAGGGGGGGCAAGGTAGCCTAGTGGTTAGAGTGGAGGGGGGGCAAGGTAGCCTAGTGGTTAGAGTGGAGGGGCGGCAGGGTAGCCTAGTGGTTAGAGTGGAGGGGCGGCGGGTAGCCTAGTGGTTAGAGTGGAGGGGCGTCAGGTAGCCTAGTGGTTAGAGTGGAGGGGCGGCAGGTATCCTAGTGGTTAGTTAGCATGCTCTGCGCCCTCAGAGCATGCGCAGACCAGCTGGCCGGTGTGTTTACGGACATATTCAATCAATCCCTATACCAGTCTGCTGTTCCCACATGCTTCAAGAGGGCCACCATTGTTCCTGTTCCCAAGAAAGCTAAGGTAACTGAGCTAAACGACTACCGCCCCGTAGCACTCACTTCCGTCATCATGAAGTGCTTTGAGAGACTAGTCAAGGACCATATCACCTCCACCCTACCCGACACCCTAGACCCACTCCAATTTGCTTACCGCCCAAATAGGTCCACAGACGATGCAATCTCAACCACACTGCCCTAACCCATCTGGACAAGAGGAATACCTATGTGAGAATGCTGTTCATCGACTACAGCTCGGCATTCAACACCATAGTACCCTCCAAGCTCGTCATCAAGCTCGAGACCCTGGGTCTCGACCCCGCCCTGTGCAACTGGGTACTGGACTTCCTGACGGGCCGCCCCCAGGTGGTGAGGGTAGGCAACAACATCTCCACCCCGCTGATCCTCAATACTGGGGCCCCACAAGGGTGCGTTCTGAGCCCTCTCCTGTACTCCCTGTTCCACCACGACTGCGTGGCCACGCACGCCTCCAACTCAATCATCAAGTTTGCGGACGACACAACAGTGGTAGGCATGATTACCAACAACGACGAGACGGCCTACAGGGAGGAGGTGAGGGCCCTCGGAGTGTGGTGTCAGGAAAATAACCTCACACTCAACGTCAACAAAACTAAGGAGATGATTGTGGACTTCAGGAAACAGCAGAGGGAACACCCCCCTATCCACATCGATGGAACAGTAGTGGAGAGGGTAGCAAGTTTTAAGTTCCTCGGCATACACATCACAGACAAACTGAATTGGTCCACTCACACAGACAGCATCATGAAGAAGGCGCAGCAGCGCCTCTTCAACCTCAGGAGGCTGAAGAAATTCGGTTTGTCACCAAAAGCACTCACAAACTTCTACGATGCACAATCGAGAGCATCCTGGCGGTCTATATCACCGCCTGGTACGGCAACTGCTCCGCCCACAACCGTAAGGCTCTCCAGAGGGTAGTGAGGTCTGCACAACGCATCACCGGGGGCAAACTACCTGCCCTCCAGGACACCTACACCACCCGATGTTACAGAAAGGCCATAAAGATCATCAAGGACATCAACCACCCGAGCCACTGCCTGTTCACCCCGCTATCATCCAGAAGGCGAGGTCAGTACAGGTGCATCAAAGCTGGGACCGAGAGACTAAAAAATAGCTTCTATCTCAAGGCCATCAGACTGTTAAACAGCCACCACCAACATTGAGTGGCTGCTGCCAACACACTGACACTGACACTGACTCAACTCCAGCCACTTTAATAATGGGAATTGATGGGAAATGTAAATATAATCACTAGCCACTTTAAACAATGCTACCTTATATAATGTTACTTACCCTACATTATTCATCTCATATGCATACGTGTATACTGTACTCTATATCATCGACTGCATCCTTATGTAATACATGTATCACTAGCCACTTTAACTATGCCACTTTTTTTACATACTCACCTCATGTATATACTGTACTCGATACCATCTACTGTATCCTGCCTATGCTGCTCTGTACCATCACTCATTCATATAGCCTTATGTACATATTCTTTATCCCCTTACACTGTGTATAAGACAGTAGTTCTGGAATAGTTAGTTAGATTACTTGTTGGTTATTACTGCATTGTCGGAACTAGAAGCACAAGCATTTCGCTACACTCGCATTAACATCTGCTAACCATGTGTAAGTGACAAATAAAATTTGATTTGATTTGGTTAGAGTGGAGGGGCGACAGGTAGCCTAGTGGTTAGAGTGGAGGGGCGGTAGGTAGCCTAGTGGTTAAAGAGTTGGACCAGTAACCGAAAGGTTGCAAGTTCAAATCCCCGAGCTGACAAGGTACAAATCTGTCGTTCTGCCCCTGAACAGGTAGTTCCCCGGTAGGCCGTCATAGTAAATAAGAATGTTTTTAACTGACTTGTTAAATTAAAGGTCAAATAAAAACGCAAAAAGACAGTGGCTCCATTGAATGATTTAAGACGTTAAACTGAACAGCCGATGCTCAACGAAACTCCTCATTCAAAAGTTAGAAATACAATGTAGCCAGTGTTTCAAAGAAAATACAGAGCCATCTTCCCAACTGCTCTGTTATAAACTCGGCCTATTTCTAAAATGTTTCTTAAAGTCTCATTTCAAACCTTAACCCAATCGTAAATCACACTTCTAACCTTAACCTTAAATTAAGACAAAAAAGCACTTTCATGGATTGTTTTGATATAGCCAGTTGACTCGCTCTCAGTTCTGAGTTCAGACACCTGTGAGAGCAGGATCTTCTATGCCAGACTGAGCCCCGTTTTAAATGGGTTCTCATTATTAACCCCTGGTAGATATGACAGAGGGAAAGGAACCATATCATTGTTTTCAGAGTGACTTCCCAGAGCTCCATCTATAGCAAAGTGCCAGACCTGGTTCCTCGCTGTTCTGAGACTGACTCAATGTGCAGTAAGATGTCTAACCACCACTAGAATATCTCTGTTCTGAGAATGACTCAATGTGCAGTAAGATGTCTAACCACCACTAGAATATCTCTGTTCTGAGAATGACTCAACGTGCAGTAAGATATCTAACCACCACTAGAATATCTATGTTCTGAGACTGACTCAACGTGCAGTAAGATATCTAACCACCACTAGAATATCTCTGTTCTGAAACTGACTCAATGTGCAGTAAGATGTCTAACCACCACTAGAATATCTCTGTTCTGAAACTGACTCAATGTGCAGTAAGATGTCTAACCCCCACTAGAATATCTCTGTTCTGAAACTGACTCAATGTGCAGTAAGATGTCTAACCACCACTAGAATATCTCTGTTCTGAGACTGACTCAACGTGCAGTAAGATGTCTAACCACCACTAGAATATCTCTTTTTTTTAAATGCTGTATTTCACTTCGCATCAACTCAGAGAAAATTGAATGTTGAAGTAAACAAGTCTTTAAAGTAAAAAACCCTTGTGTTTTCTGAGACACGGTTGGGTAGGGAGGGTATTGTTTCCATTCTTGCTGGTTTAATTCCATCAAAACATTGAAATATTGGACTCATTAGGGACTTCTGTTGATTTGACGTGTACATTCCACCTCAAAACACACAGAACAAAATAGACATATTTCCATCTCTACAGAGTACAGAGACATTCAGACGCAGGCAGGACTCTCATTTTCATTGGTCAGTATTCCTGAGAAAAGTACCCTTCTCAAAGGGAAAACAAAGATAATTCATGTAAATGACAGATCTTGTGTCTGGTTTCTTCTTTCGCTATATAAAATTCATAATGCGGGAAGAGAGGCATTGATCAGCAGTTGTTGCTGTTCAAGGCAGACGAGAAAAGTTGGAAAAACTTTGGAGACGTTATTTTTAGGAATGTGGTGGTAACCAACATCAACACTGTTCTGGAATCAGATAATGGACAGAGAATAGAAAGGGTCTCATTGATCTAACTTCCTGGCGGCTAACGTGATCACAGGAAGTGTGTGTGACAAGATGACACCATCAGACAGTTCGCCCTGGACAAAGTAGCAGTATTTTTGTTGGGGGGGGGCAAGGGGGGTTATTTCTTGCATTATTCGCTCAGAGCATTTCTAGTATTGCTACCAACATTAAGGGGGAAAAAAAAAAAAAAAAAAACTCTGTCCATCCGGGGAGACGGCTCTGTCCATCCGGGGAGACGGCTCTGTCCATCCGGGGAGACAGCTCTGTCCATCCGGGGAGACGGCTCTGTCCATCCGGGGAGACGGCTCTGTCCATCCGGGGAGACGGCTCTGTCCATCCGGGGAGACGGCTCTGTCCATCCGGGGAGACGGCTCTGTCCATCCGGGGAGACGGCTCTGTCCATCCGGGGAGACGGCTCTGTCCATCCGGGGAGACGGCTGTGTCCATCCGGGGAGACGGCTCTGTCCATCCAGGGAGACGGCTCTGTCCATCCAGGGAGACGGCTCTGTCCATCCAGGGAGACGGCTCTGTCCATCCAGGGAGACGGCTCTGTCCATCCAGGGAGACGGCTCTGTCCATCCAGGGAGACGGCTCTGTCCATCCAGGGAGACGGCTCTGTCCATCCAGGGAGACGGCTCTGTCCATCCAGGGAGACGGCTCTGTCCATCCAGGGAGACGGCTCTGTCCATCCAGGGAGACGGCTCTGTCCATCCAGGGAGACGGCTCTGTCCATCCAGGGAGACGGCTCTGTCCATCCAGGGAGACGGCTCTGTCCATCCAGGGAGACGGCTCTGTCCATCCAGGGAGACGGCTCTGTCCATCCAGGGAGACGGCTGTGTCCATCCAGGGAGACGGCTGTGTCCATCCAGGGAGACGGCTGTGTCCATCCAGGGAGACGGCTGTGTCCATCCAGGGAGACACTTTATTATGCTGTAGGAGCCATCACCACATCAGTTTATAACGCTGTAGGAGCCATCACTACATCAGTTTATAATGCTGTAGCATGTAGGAGCCATCACCACATCCGTTTATAATGCTGTAGCATGTAGGAGCCATCACCATATCAGTTTATAACGCTGTAGCATGTAGGAGCCATCACCACATCAGTTTATAATGCTGTAGGAGCCATCACTACATCAGTTTATAATGCTGTAGCATGTAGGAGCCATCACCACATCAGTTTATAATGCTGTAGGAGCCATCACTACATCAGTTTATAATGCTGTAGCATGTAGGAGCCATCACCACATCAGTTTATAACGATGTAGCATGAAGGAGCCATCACTACATCAGTTTATAATGCTGTAGCATGTAGGAGCCATCACCACATCAGTTTATAATGCTGTAGGAGCCATCACTGCATCAGTTTATAATGCTGTAGCATGTAGGAGCCATCACCACATCAGTTTATAACGATGTAGCATGAAGGAGCCATCACCACATCAGTTTATAACGCTGTAGCATGTAGGAGCCATCACCACATCAGTTTATAACGCTGTAGCATGTAGGAGCCATCACCACATCACGAGACAACAGAGCACGAGGACAGAAAGGAAATTAGGTCATTGCTTCCAGAAAGCCAGGGGAACTTTTACTTCAAAACACGTCCTCTTCTAAACAATGACAGCAAAACAAACAACCAACAACTCAAAGGTCAGTGAACAACAAGGAAACAAGACAACTCTCTCGTTGACGCAAGAAAACAGCATTATGAAAACTGAAGGAAATGCCTTTTTATTGTACAAAAATATCAGTTGATCGATTCACTCACTGTCCTCTCCCTCTAAATTTTAGTGTTACTAGGGGGTCATATTCCACCCAAGGTCAGTGTGTAGAACAAGGCGACAGTACATGGCCCAAACTGCTACTGGTCAGTAGAGGGTCTGACAGTCAGGTCTACAGACTGCTACTGGTCAGCAGGGGGTCTGACAGTCAGGCCTACAGACTGCTACTGGTCAGCAGGGGGTCTGACAGTCAGGTCTACAGTACAGACTGCTACTGGTCAGTATGGGGTCTGACAGTCAGGTCTACAGACTGCTACTGGTCAGCAGGGGGTCTGACAGTCAGGTCTACAGTACAGACTGCTACTGGTCAGTAAGGGGTCTGACAGTCAGGTATACAGACTGCTACTGGTCAGTAGGGGGTTTGACAGCCAGGTCTACAGACTGCTACTGGTCATTAGGGGGTCTGACAGTCAGGTCTACAGACTGCTAGTGGTCAGCAGGGGGTCTGACAGTCAGGTCTACAGACTGCTAGTGGTCAGCAGGGGGTCTGACAGTCAGGTCACAGACTGCTAGTGGTCAGCAGGGGGTCTGACAGTCAGGTCTACAGTACAGACTGCTACTGGTCAGTATGGGGTCTGACAGTCAGGTCTACAGACTGCTACTGGTCAGCAGGGGGTCTGAGAGTCAGGTCTACAGTACAGACTGCTACTAGTCAGTAAGGGGTCTGACAGTCAGGTCTACAGACTGCTACTGGTCAGCAGGTCGTCTGACAGTTAGGTCTACAGACTGCTACTGGTCAGCAGGGGGTCTGACAGTCAGGTCTACAGACTGCTACTGGTCAGTAGGGGGTCTGACAGTCAGGTCTACAGACTGCTACTGGTCAGCGGGTGGTCTGACAATTAGGTCTACAGACTGCTACTGGTCAGCAGGGGGTCTGACAGTCAGGTCTACAGATTGCTAGTGGTCAGCAGGGGGTCTGACAGTCAGGTCTACAGTCTGCTAGTGGTCAGCAGGGGGTCTGACAGTCAGGTCTACAGTACAGACTGCTACTGGTCAGCAGGGGGTCTGACAGTCAGGTCTACAGTACAGACTGCTACTGGTCAGTAAGAGGTCTGACAGTCAGGTCTACAGACTGCTACTGGTTAGTAGGAGGTCTGACAGTCAGGTCTACAGACTGCTACTGGTCAGCAGGGGGTCTGACAGTCAGGTCTACAGTACAGACTGCTACTGGTCAGTATGGGGTCCGACAGTCAGGTCTACAGTACAAACTGCTACTGGTCAGTATGGGGTCTGACAGTCAGGTCTACAGACTGCGACTGGTCAGCAGGGGGTCTGAGAGTCAGGTCTACAGTACAGACTGCTAATGGTCAGTAAGGGGTCTGACAGTCAGGTCTACAAACTGCTACTGGTCAGCAGGGGGTCTGACAGTCAGGTCTACAGACTGCTAGTGGTCAGCAGGGGGTCTGACAGTCAGGTCTACAGACTGCTAGTGGTCAGCAGGGGGTCTGACAGTCAGGTCTACAGACTGCTACTGGTCAGTAGGGGGTCTGACAGTCAGGTCTACAGACTGCTACTGGTCAGCAGGGGGTCTGACAGGCAGGTCTACAGTACAGACTGCTACTGGTCAGCAGGGGGTCTGACAGTCAGGTCTACAGTACAGACTGCTACTGGTCAGTAAGAGGTCTGACAGTCAGGTCTACAGACTGCTACTGGTTAGTAGGAGGTCTGACAGTCAGGTCTACAGACTGCTACTGGTCAGCAGGGGGTCTGACAGTCAGGTCTACAGTACAGACTGCTACTGGCCAGTATGGGGTCTGACAGTCAGGTCTACAGACTGCTACTGGTCAGCAGGGGGTCTGACAGTCAGGTCTACAGTACAGACTGCTACTGGTCAGTAAGGGGTCTGACAGTCAGGTCTACAGACTGCTACTGGTCAGTAGGGGGGTCTGACAGTCAGGTCTACAGACTGCTACTGGTCAGCAGGGGGTCTGACAGTCAGGTCTACAGACTGCTAGTGGTCAGCAGGGGGTCTGACAGTCAGGTCACAGACTGCTAGTGGTCAGCAGGGGGTCTGACAGTCAGGTCTACAGTACAGACTGCTACTGGTCAGCAGGGGGTCTGACAGTCAGGTCTACAGTACAGACTGCTACTGGTCAGCAGGGGGTCTGACAGTCAGGTCTACAGTACAGACTGCTACTGGTCAGTAAGAGGTCTGACAGTCAGGTCTACAGTACAGACTGCTACTGGTTAGTAGGAGGTCTGACAGTCAGGTCTACAGACTGCTACTGGTCAGCAGGGGGTCTGACAGTCAGGTCTACAGACTGCTACTGGTTAGTAGGAGGTCTGACAGTCAGGTCTACAGTACAGACTGCTACTGGTCAGTAATGGGTCTGACAGTCAGGTCTAAAGACTGCTACTGGTTAGTATGGGGTCTGACAGTCAGGTCTACAGACTGCTACTGGTCAGCAGGGGGTCTGACAGTCAGGTCTACAGTACAGACTGCTACTGGTCAGTAATGGGTCTGAAAGTCAGGTCTACAGACTGCTACTGGTCAGCAGGGGGTCTGACAGTCAGGTCTACAGTACAGACTGCTACTGGTCAGTAATGGGTCTGAAAGTCAGGTCTACAGACTGCTACTGGTTAGTAGTGGGTCTGACAGTCAGGTCTACAGTACAGACTGCTACTGGTTAGTAGGAGGATAACGATATAGTTATATACAGTATAGTGTTGTAATGATATAGTTATATACAGTATAGTGTTGTAATGATATAGTTATATACAGTATAGTGTTGTAATGATATAGTTATGGGGGTCAGTATAGTGTTGTAATGATATAGTTATGGGGGTCAGTATAGTGTTGTAATGATATAGTTATATACAGTATAGTGTTGTAATGATATAGTTATATACAGTATAGTGTTGTAATGATATAGTTATGGGGGTCAGTATAGTGTTGTAATGATATAGTTATATACAGTATAGTGTTGTAATGATATAGTTATATACAGTATAGTGTTGTAATGATATAGTTATATACAGTATAGTGTTATAATGATATAGTTATATACAGTATAGTGTTGTAATGATATAGTTATATACAGTATAGTGTTGTAATGATATAGTTATATACAGTATAGTGTTGTAATGATATAGTTATATACAGTATAGTGTTGTAATGATATAGTTATATACAGTATAGTGTTGTAATGATATAGTTATGGGGGTCAGTATAGTGTTGTAATGATATAGTTATGGGGGTCAGTATAGTGTTGTAATGATATAGTTATGGGGGTCAGTATAGTGTTGTAATGATATAGTTATGGGGGTCAGTATAGTGTTGTAATGATATAGCTATGGGGGTCAGTATAGTGTTGTAATGATATAGCTATGGGGGTCAGTATAGTGTTGTAATGATATAGCTATGGGGGTCAGTATAGTGCTGTAATGATATAGTTATGGGGGTCAGTATAGTGTTGTAATGATATAGTTATGGGGGTCAGTATAGTGTTGTAATGATATAGTTATGGGGGTCAGTATAGTGTTGTAATGATATAGTTATGGGGGTCAGTATAGTGTTGTAATGATATAGCTATGGGGGTCAGTATAGTGCTGTAATGATATAGTTATGGGGGTCAGTATAGTGTTGTAATGATATAGTTATGGGGGTCAGTATAGTGTTGTAATGATATAGTTATGGGGGTCAGTATAGTGTTGTAATGATATAGTTATGGGGGTCAGTATAGTGTTGTAATGATATAGTTATATACAGTATAGTGTTGTAATGATATAGTTATATACAGTATAGTGTTGTAATGATATAGTTATATACAGTATAGTGTTGTAATGATATAGTTATATACAGTATAGTGTTGTAATGATATAGTTATATACAGTATAGTGTTGTAATGATATAGTTATATACAGTACAGTGTTATAATGATATAGTTATATACAGTATAGTGTTGTAATGATATAGTTATGGGGGTCAGTATAGTGTTGTAATGATATAGTTATGGGGGTCAGTATAGTGTTGTAATGATATAGTTATATACAGTATAGTGTTGTAATGATATAGTTATATACAGTATAGTGTTGTAATGATATAGTTATATACAGTATAGTGTTGTAATGATATAGTTATATACAGTATAGTGTTGTAATGATATAGTTATGGGGGTCAGTATAGTGTTGTAATGATATAGTTATATACAGTATAGTGTTGTAATGATATAGTTATGGGGGTCAGTATAGTGTTGTAATGATATAGTTATGGGGGTCAGTATAGTGTTGTAATGATATAGTTATGGGGGTCAGTATAGTGTTGTAATGATATAGTTATATACAGTATAGTGTTGTAATGATATAGTTATATACAGTATAGTGTTGTAATGATATAGTTATATACAGTATAGTGTTGTAATGATATAGTTATGGGGGTCAGTATAGTGGTGTAATGATATAGTTATATACAGTATAGTGTTGTAATGATATAGTTATGGGGGTCAGTATAGTGTTGTAATGATATAGTTATGGGTTATATACAGTATAGTGTTGTAATGATATAGTTATGGGGGTCAGTATAGTGTTGTAATGATATAGTTATGGGGGTCAGTATAGTGTTGTAATGATATAGTTATATACAGTATAGTGTTATAATGATATAGTTATATACAGTATAGTGTTGTAATGATATAGTTATATACAGTATAGTGTTGTAATGATATAGTTATTTACAGTATAGTGTTGTAATGATATAGTTATATACAGTATAGTGTTGTAATGATATAGTTATATAGAGTATAGTGTTGTAATGATATAGTTATATAGAGTATAGTGTTGTAATGATATAGTTATATACAGTATAGTGTTGTAATGATATAGTTATATACAGTATAGTGTTGTAATGATATAGTTATATACAGTATAGTGTTATAATGATATAGCTATATACAGTATAGTGGTGTAATGATATAGTTATATACAGTATAGTGTTGTAATGATATAGTTATATACAGTATAGTGGTGTAATGATATAGTTATATACAGTATAGTGTTGTAATGATATAGTTATGGGTTATATACAGTATAGTGTTGTAATGATATAGTTATGGGTTATATACAGTATAGTGTTGTAATGATATAGTTATATAGAGTATAGTGTTGTAATGATATAGTTATATAGAGTATAGTGTTGTAATGATATAGTTATATACAGTATAGTGTTGTAATGATATAGTTATATACAGTATAGTGTTGTAATGATATAGTTATATACAGTATAGTGTTATAATGATATAGCTATATACAGTATAGTGGTGTAATGATATAGTTATATACAGTATAGTGTTGTAATGATATAGTTATATACAGTATAGTGGTGTAATGATATAGTTATATACAGTATAGTGTTGTAATGATATAGTTATGGGTTATATACAGTATAGTGTTGTAATGATATAGTTATGGGTTATATACAGTATAGTGTTGTAATGATATAGTTATGGGGGTCAGTATAGTGTTGTAATGATATAGTTATATACAGTATAGTGTTGTAATGATATAGTTATATACAGTATAGTGTTGTAATGATATAGTTATGGGGGTCAGTATAGTGTTGTAATGATATAGTTATGGGGGTCAGTATAGTGTTGTAATGATATAGTTATATACAGTATAGTGTTGTAATGATATAGTTATATACAGTATAGTGTTGTAATGATATAGTTATATACAGTATAGTGTTGTAATGATATAGTTATATACAGTATAGTGTTGTAATGATATAGTTATGGGGGTCAGTATAGTGTTGTAATGATATAGTTATATACAGTATAGTGTTGTAATGATATAGTTATGGGGGTCAGTATAGTGTTGTAATGATATAGTTATGGGGGTCAGTATAGTGTTGTAATGATATAGTTATATACAGTATAGTGTTGTAATGATATAGTTATATACAGTATAGTGTTGTAATGATATAGTTATGGGGGTCAGTATAGTGTTGTAATGATATAGTTATATACAGTATAGTGTTGTAATGATATAGTTATATACAGTATAGTGTTGTAATGATATAGTTATATACAGTATAGTGTTGTAATGATATAGTTATATACAGTATAGTGCTGTAATGATATAGTTATGGGGGTCAGTATAGTGTTGTAATGATATAGTTATATACAGTATAGTGGTGTAATGATATAGTTATATACAGTATAGTGTTGTAATGATATAGTTATATACAGTATAGTGTTGTAATGATATAGTTATATACAGTATAGTGTTGTAATGATATAGTTATGGTTATATACAGTATAGTGTTGTAATGATATAGTTATATACAGTATAGTGTTGTAATGATATAGTTATATACAGTATAGTGTTGTAATGATATAGTTATGGGGGTCAGTATAGTGTTGTAATGATATAGTTATGGGGGTCAGTATAGTGTTGTAATGATATAGTTATATACAGTATAGTGTTGTAATGATATAGTTATATACAGTATAGTGTTGTAATGATATAGTTATTTACAGTATAGTGTTGTAATGATATAGTTATATACAGTATAGTGTTGTAATGATATAGTTATATACAGTATAGTGTTGTAATGATATAGTTATATACAGTATAGTGTTGTAATGATATAGTTATATACAGTATAGTGTTGTAATGATATAGTTATGGGGGTCAGTATAGTGTTGTAATGATATAGTTATATACAGTATAGTGTTGTAATGATATAGTTATATACAGTATAGTGTTGTAATGATATAGTTATGGGGGTCAGTATAGTGTTGTAATGATATAGTTATATACAGTGTAGTGTTGTAATGATATAGTTATATACAGTATAGTGTTGTAATGATATAGTTATGGGGGTCAGTATAGTGTTGTAATGATATAGTTATATACAGTATAGTGTTGTAATGATATAGTTATGGGGGTCAGTATAGTGTTGTAATGATATAGTTATATACAGTATAGTGTTGTAATGATATAGTTATATACAGTATAGTGTTGTAATGATATAGTTATATACAGTATAGTGTTGTAATGATATAGTTATATACAGTATAGTGTTGTAATGATATAGTTATATACAGTATAGTGTTGTAATGATATAGCTATATACAGTATAGTGTTGTAATGATATAGTTATATACAGTATAGTGTTGTAATGATATAGTTATATACAGTATAGTGTTGTAATGATATAGTTATATACAGTATAGTGTTGTAATGATATAGTTATATACAGTATAGTGTTGTAATGATATAGTTATATACAGTATAGTGTTGTAATGATATAGCTATGGGGGTCAGTATAGTGTTGTAATGATATAGTTATATACAGTATAGTGTTGTAATGATATAGTTATATACAGTATAGTGTTGTAATGATATAGTTATATACAGTATAGTGTTGTAATGATATGGTTATATACAGTATAGTGTTGTAATGATATAGTTATATACAGTATAGTGTTGTAATGA
This sequence comes from Oncorhynchus mykiss, assembly GCF_057628025.1. Classification (NCBI taxonomy): domain Eukaryota; kingdom Metazoa; phylum Chordata; class Actinopteri; order Salmoniformes; family Salmonidae; genus Oncorhynchus; species Oncorhynchus mykiss. The sequence goes on along the minus strand of NC_143044.1, from coordinate 62,915,040 downwards.
TATAGTTATATACAGTATAGTGTTGTAATGATATAGTTATGGGGGTCAGTATAGTGTTGTAATGATATAGTTATGGGGGTCAGTATAGTGTTGTAATGATATAGTTATATACAGTATAGTGTTGTAATGATATAGTTATATACAGTATAGTGTTGTAATGATATAGTTATATACAGTATAGTGTTGTAATGATATAGCTATGGGGGTCAGTATAGTGGTGTAATGATATAGTTATATACAGTATAGTGTTGTAATGATATAGTTATGGGGGTCAGTATAGTGTTGTAATGATATAGTTATATACAGTATAGTGTTGTAATGATATAGTTATGGGGGTCAGTATAGTGTTGTAATGATATAGTTGTATACAGTATAGTGTTGTAATGATATAGTTATATACAGTATAGTGTTGTAATGATATAGTTATATACAGTATAGTGTTGTAATGATATAGTTATATACAGTATAGTGTTGTAATGATATAGTTATATACAGTATAGTGTTGTAATGATATAGTTATGGGGGTCAGTATAGTGTTGTAATGATATAGTTATATACAGTGTAGTGTTGTAATGATATAGTTATATACAGTATAGTGTTGTAATGATATAGTTATATACAGTATAGTGTTGTAATGATATAGTTATATACAGTATAGTGTTGTAATGATATAGTTATGGGGGTCAGTATAGTGTTGTAATGATATAGTTATATACAGTATAGTGTTGTAATGATATAGTTATATACAGTATAGTGTTGTAATGATATAGTTATATACAGTATAGTGTTGTAATGATATAGTTATATACAGTATAGTGTTGTAATGATATAGTTATGGGGGTCAGTATAGTGTTGTAATGATATAGTTATATACAGTATAGTGTTGTAATGATATAGTTATGGGGGTCAGTATAGTGTTGTAATGATATAGTTATATACAGTGTAGTGTTGTAATGATATAGTTATGGGGGTCAGTATAGTGTTGTAATGATATAGTTATATACAGTGTAGTGTTGTAATGATATAGTTATATACAGTATAGTGTTGTAATGATATAGTTATGGGGGTCAGTATAGTGTTGTAATGATATAGTTATATACAGTGTAGTGTTGTAATGATATAGTTATATACAGTATAGTGTTGTAATGATATAGTTATATACAGTATAGTGTTGTAATGATATAGTTATGGGGGTCAGTATAGTGTTGTAATGATATAGTTATATACAGTGTAGTGTTGTAATGATATAGTTATATACAGTATAGTGTTGTAATGATATAGTTATATACAGTATAGTGTTGTAATGATATAGTTATGGGGGTCAGTATAGTGTTGTAATGATATAGTTATGGGGGTCAGTATAGTGTTGTAATGATATAGTTATATACAGTATAGTGTTGTAATGATATAGTTATATACAGTATAGTGTTGTAATGATATAGTTATGGGGGTCAGTATAGTGTTGTAATGATATAGTTATGGGGGTCAGTATAGTGTTGTAATGATATAGTTATGGGGGTCAGTATAGTGTTGTAATGATATAGTTATATACAGTATAGTGTTGTAATGATATAGTTATGGGGGTCAGTATAGTGTTGTAATGATATAGTTATGGGGGTCAGTATAGTGTTGTAATGATATAGTTATGGGGGTCAGTATAGTGTTGTAATGATATAGTTATATACAGTATAGTGTTGTAATGATATAGTTATGGGGGTCAGTATAGTGTTGTAATGATATAGTTATGGGGGTCAGTATAGTGTTGTAATGATATAGTTATGGGGGTCAGTATAGTGTTGTAATGATATAGTTATATACAGTATAGTGTTGTAATGATATAGTTATATACAGTATAGTGGTGTAATTATATAGTTATGGGGTCAGTATAGTGTTGTAATGATATAGTTATGGGGGTCAGTATAGTGTTGTAATGATATAGTTATGGGGGTCAGTATAGTGTTGTAATGATATAGTTATATACAGTATAGTGTTGTAATGATATAGTTATATACAGTATAGTGTTGTAATGATATAGTTATATACAGTATAGTGTTGTAATGATATAGTTATATACAGTATAGTGTTGTAATGATATAGTTATGTGGTCAGTATAGTGTTGTAATGATATAGTTATATACAGTATAGTGTTGTAATGATATAGTTATGGGGGTCAGTATAGTGTTGTAATGATATAGTTATATACAGTATAGTGTTGTAATGATATAGTTATATACAGTATAGTGTTATAATGATATAGTTATATACAGTATAGTGTTGTAATGATATAGTTATATACAGTATAGTGTTGTAATGATATAGTTATATACAGTATAGTGTTGTAATGATATAGTTATATACAGTATAGTGTTGTAATGATATAGTTATGGGGGTCAGTATAGTGTTGTAATGATATAGTTATGGGGGTCAGTATAGTGTTGTAATGATATAGTTATATACAGTATAGTGTTGTAATGATATAGTTATATACAGTATAGTGTTGTAATGATATAGTTATGGTTATATACAGTATAGTGTTGTAATGATATAGTTATATACAGTATAGTGTTGTAATGATATAGTTATGGTTATATACAGTATAGTGTTGTAATGATATAGTTATATACAGTATAGTGTTGTAATGATATAGTTATATACAGTATAGTGTTGTAATGATATAGTTATGGTTATATACAGTATAGTGTTGTAATGATATAGTTATATACAGTATAGTGTTGTAATGATATAGCTATGGGGGTCAGTATAGTGTTGTAATGATATAGTTATATACAGTATAGTGTTGTAATGATATAGTTATATACAGTATAGTGTTGTAATGATATAGTTATATACAGTATAGTGTTGTAATGATATAGTTATGGGGGTCAGTATAGTGTTGTAATGATATAGTTATATACAGTATAGTGTTGTAATGATATAGTTATATAGAGTATAGTGTTGTAATGATATAGTTATATACAGTATAGTGTTGTAATGATATAGTTATATACAGTATAGTGTTGTAATGATATAGTTATATACAGTATAGTGTTGTAATGATATAGTTATATACAGTATAGTGTTGTAATGATATAGTTATGGGGGTCAGTATAGTGTTGTAATGATATAGTTATATACAGTATAGTGTTGTAATGATATAGTTATATACAGTATAGTGTTGTAATGATATAGTTATATACAGTATAGTGTTGTAATGATATAGTTATATACAGTATAGTGTTGTAATGATATAGTTATGGTTATATACAGTATAGTGTTGTAATGATATAGTTATATACAGTATAGTGTTGTAATGATATAGTTATATACAGTATAGTGTTGTAATGATATAGTTATGGTTATATACAGTATAGTGTTGTAATGATATAGTTATATACAGTATAGTGTTGTAATGATATAGTTATATACAGTATAGTGTTGTAATGATATAGTTATATACAGTATAGTGTTGTAATGATATAGTTATATACAGTATAGTGTTGTAATGATATAGTTATATACAGTATAGTGTTGTAATGATATAGTTATATACAGTATAGTGTTGTAATGATATAGTTATATACAGTATAGTGTTGTAATGATATAGTTATATACAGTATAGTGTTGTAATGATATAGTTATATACAGTATAGTGTTGTAATGATATAGTTATATACAGTATAGTGTTGTAATGATATAGTTATGGGGGTCAGTATAGTGTTGTAATGATATAGTTATGGGGGTCAGTATAGTGTTGTAATGATATAGTTATATACAGTATAGTGTTGTAATGATATAGTTATATACAGTATAGTGTTATAATGATATAGTTATATACAGTATAGTGTTGTAATGATATAGTTATATACAGTATAGTGTTGTAATGATATAGTTATATACAGTATAGTGTTGTAATGATATAGTTATATACAGTATAGTGTTGTAATGATATAGTTATATACAGTATAGTGTTGTAATGATATAGTTATATACAGTATAGTGCTGTAATGATATGGTTATATACAGTATAGTGTTGTAATGATATAGTTATGGGGGTCAGTATAGTGTTGTAATGATATAGTTATATACAGTATAGTGTTGTAATGATATAGTTATGGGGGTCAGTATAGTGTTGTAATGATATAGTTATGGGGGTCAGTATAGTGTTATAATGATATAGTTATATACAGTATAGTGTTGTAATGATATAGTTATATACAGTATAGTGTTGTAATGATATAGTTATGGGGGTCAGTATAGTGTTGTAATGATATAGTTATATACAGTATAGTGTTGTAATGATATAGTTATATACAGTATAGTGCTGTAATGATATAGTTATATACAGTATAGTGCTGTAATGATATAGTTATATACAGTATAGTGTTGTAATGATATAGTTATATACAGTATAGTGTTGTAATGATATAGTTATATACAGTATAGTGCTGTAATGATATAGTTATATACAGTATAGTGTTGTAATGATATAGTTATATACAGTATAGTGTTGTAATGATATAGTTATTTACAGTATAGTGTTGTAATGATATAGTTATATACAGTATAGTGTTGTAATGATATAGTTATATACAGTATAGTGTTGTAATGATATAGTTATATACAGTATAGTGTTGTAATGATATAGTTATGGGGGTCAGTATAGTGTTGTAATGATATAGTTATATACAGTATAGTGTTGTAATGATATAGTTATATACAGTATAGTGTTGTAATGATATAGTTATATACAGTATAGTGTTGTAATGATATAGTTATATACAGTATAGTGTTGTAATGATATAGTTATGGGGGTCAGTATAGTGTTGTAATGATATAGTTATATACAGTATAGTGTTGTAATGATATAGTTATGGGGGTCAGTATAGTGTTGTAATGATATAGTTATGGGGGTCAGTATAGTGTTGTAATGATATAGTTATATACAGTATAGTGTTGTAATGATATAGTTATGGGGGTCAGTATAGTGTTGTAATGATATAGTTATGGGGGTCAGTATAGTGTTGTAATGATATAGTTATATACAGTATAGTGTTGTAATGATATAGTTATATACAGTATAGTGTTGTAATGATATAGTTATATACAGTATAGTGTTGTAATGATATAGTTATATACAGTATAGTGTTGTAATGATATAGTTATATACAGTATAGTGTTGTAATGATATAGTTATGGGGTCAGTATAGTGTTGTAATGATATAGTTATATACAGTATAGTGTTGTAATGATATAGTTATATACAGTATAGTGTTGTAATGATATAGTTATATACAGTATAGTGGTGTAATGATATAGTTATATACAGTATAGTGTTGTAATGATATAGTTATATACAGTATAGTGTTGTAATGATATAGTTATATACAGTATAGTGTTGTAATGATATAGTTATATACAGTATAGTGTTGTAATGATATAGTTATATACAGTATAGTGTTGTAATGATATAGTTATATACAGTATAGTGTTGTAATGATATAGTTATGGGGGTCAGTATAGTGCTGTAATGATATAGTTATATACAGTATAGTGTTGTAATGATATAGTTATATACAGTATAGTGTTGTAATGATATAGTTATATACAGTATAGTGTTGTAATGATATAGTTATGGGGGTCAGTATAGTGTTGTAATGATATAGTTATATACAGTATAGTGTTGTAATGATATAGTTATATACAGTATAGTGTTGTAATGATATAGTTATATACAGTATAGTGTTGTAATGATATAGTTATATACAGTATAGTGTTGTAATGATATAGTTATATACAGTATAGTGTTGTAATGATATAGTTATATACAGTATAGTGTTGTAATGATATAGTTATACACAGTATAGTGTTGTAATGATATAGTTATATACAGTATAGTGTTGTAATGATAGTTATATACAGTATAGTGTTGTAATGATATAGTTATGGGGGTCAGTATAGTGCTGTAATGATATAGTTATATACAGTATAGTGCTGTAATGATATAGTTATATACAGTATAGTGTTGTAATGATATAGTTATATACAGTATAGTGTTGTAATGATATAGTTATATACAGTATAGTGTTGTAATGATATAGTTATGGGGGTCAGTATAGTGTTGTAATGATATAGTTATATACAGTATAGTGTTGTAATGATATAGTTATATACAGTATAGTGTTGTAATGATATAGTTATATACAGTATAGTGTTGTAATGATATAGTTATATACAGTATAGTGTTGTAATGATATAGTTATATACAGTATAGTGTTGTAATGATATAGTTATATACAGTATAGTGTTGTAATGATATAGTTATGGGGGTCAGTATAGTGTTGTAATATAGTTATATACAGTATAGTGTTGTAATGATATAGTTATATACAGTATAGTGTTGTAATGATATAGTTATATACAGTATAGTGTTGTAATGATATGGTTATATACAGTATAGTGTTGTAATGATATAGTTATGGGGGTCAGTATAGTGTTGTAATGATATAGTTATATACAGTATAGTGTTGTAATGATATAGTTATATACAGTATAGTGCTGTAATGATATAGTTATATACAGTATAGTGTTGTAATGATATAGTTATATACAGTATAGTGTTGTAATGATATAGTTATATACAGTATAGTGTTGTAATGATATAGTTATATACAGTATAGTGTTGTAATGATATAGTTATATACAGTATAGTGTTGTAATGATATGGTTATATACAGTATAGTGTTGTAATGATATAGTTATGGGGGTCAGTATAGTGTTGTAATGATATAGTTATGGGGGTCAGTATAGTGTTGTAATGATATAGTTATGGGGCTCAGTATAGTGTTGTAATGATATAGTTATATACAGTATAGTGTTGTAATGATATAGTTATATACAGTATAGTGTTGTAATGATATAGTTATATACAGTATAGTGTTGTAATGATATAGTTATATACAGTATAGTGTTGTAATGATATAGTTATGGGGGTCAGTATAGTGTTGTAATGATATAGTTATATACAGTATAGTGTTGTAATGATATAGTTATGGGGGTCAGTATAGTGTTGTAATGATATAGTTATATACAGTATAGTGTTGTAATGATATAGTTATATACAGTATAGTGTTGTAATGATATAGTTATGGGGGTCAGTATAGTGTTGTAATGATATGGTTATATACAGTATAGTGTTGTAATGATATAGTTATAGTTATATACAGTATAGTGTTGTAATGATATAGTTATGGGGGTCAGTATAGTGTTGTAATGATATAGTTATATACAGTATAGTGTTGTAATGATATAGTTATGGGGGTCAGTATAGTGTTGTAATGATATGGTTATATACAGTATAGTGTTGTAATGATATAGTTATATACAGTATAGTGTTGTAATGATATAGTTATGGGGGTCAGTATAGTGTTGTAATGATATGGTTATATACAGTATAGTGTTGTAATGATATAGTTATAGTTATATACAGTATAGTGTTGTAATGATATAGTTATGGGGGTCAGTATAGTGTTGTAATGATATAGTTATATACAGTATAATGTTGTAATGATATAGTTATATACAGTATAGTGTTGTAATGATATAGTTATATACAGTATAGTGTTGTAATGATATAGTTATACAGTATAGTGTTGTAATGATATAGTTATATACAGTATAATGTTGTAATGATATAGTTATGGGGGTCAGTATAGTGTTGTAATGATATAGTTATATACAGTATAGTGTTGTAATGATATAGTTATATACAGTATAGTGTTGTAATGATATAGTTATGGGGGTCAGTATAGTGTTGTAATGATATGGTTATATACAGTATAGTGTTGTAATGATATAGTTATAGTTATATACAGTATAGTGTTGTAATGATATAGTTATGGGGGTCAGTATAGTGTTGTAATGATATAGTTATATACAGTATAGTGTTGTAATGATATAGTTATATACAGTATAGTGTTGTAATGATATAGTTATATACAGTATAGTGTTGTAATGATATAGTTATGGGGGTCAGTATAGTGTTGTAATGATATAGTTATGGGGGTCAGTATAGTGTTGTAATGATATAGTTATATACAGTATAGTGTTGTAATGATATAGTTATATACAGTATAGTGTTGTAATGATATAGTTATATACAGTATAGTGTTGTAATGATATAGTTATATACAGTATAGTGTTGTAATGATATAGTTATAGTTATATACAGTATAGTGTTGTAATGATATAGTTATGGGGGTCAGTATAGTGTTGTAATGATATAGTTATATACAGTATAGTGTTGTAATGATATAGTTATATACAGTATAGTGTTGTAATGATATAGTTATATACAGTATAGTGTTGTAATGATATAGTTATATACAGTATAGTGTTGTAATGATATAGTTATATACAGTATAGTGTTGTAATGATATAGTTATATACAGTATAGTGCTGTAATGATATAGTTATATACAGTATAGTGTTGTAATGATATAGTTATATACAGTATAGTGTTGTAATGATATAGTTATATACAGTATAGTGTTGTAATGATATAGTTATATACAGTATAGTGTTGTAATGATATAGTTATATACAGTATAGTGTTGTAATGATATAGTTATATACAGTATAGTGTTGTAATGATATAGTTATATACAGTATAGTGTTGTAATGATATAGTTATGGGGGTCAGTATAGTGTTGTAATGATATAGTTATATACAGTATAGTGTTGTAATGATATAGTTATATACAGTATAGTGTTGTAATGATATAGTTATGGGGGTCAGTATAGTGTTGTAATGATATAGTTATATACAGTATAGTGTTGTAATGATATAGTTATATACAGTATAGTGTTGTAATGATATAGTTATATACAGTATAGTGTTGTAATGATATAGTTATATACAGTATAGTGTTGTAATGATATAGTTATATACAGTATAGTGTTGTAATGATATAGTTATGGGGGTCAGTATAGTGTTGTAATGATATAGTTATATACAGTATAGTGTTGTAATGATATAGTTATATACAGTATAGTGTTGTAATGATATAGTTATATACAGTATAGTGTTGTAATGATATAGTTATATACAGTATAGTGTTGTAATGATATAGTTATATACAGTATAGTGTTGTAATGATATAGTTATGGGGGTCAGTATAGTGTTGTAATGATATAGTTATATACAGTATAGTGTTGTAATGATATAGTTATATACAGTATAGTGTTGTAATGATATAGTTATATACAGTATAGTGTTGTAATGATATAGTTATATACAGTATAGTGTTGTAATGATATAGTTATATACAGTATAGTGTTGTAATGATATAGTCATATACAGTATAGTGTTATAATGATATAGTTATATACAGTATAGTGTTGTAATGATATAGTTATGGGGGTCAGTATAGTGTTGTAATGATATAGTTATATACAGTATAGTGTTGTAATGATATAGTTATATACAGTATAGTGTTGTAATGATATAGTTATATACAGTATAGTGCTGTAATGATGTAGTTATATACAGTATAGTGTTGTAATGATATAGTTATGGGGGTCAGTATAGTGTTGTAATGATATAGTTATATACAGTATAGTGTTGTAATGATATAGTTATGGGGGTCAGTATAGTGTTGTAATGATATAGTTATATACAGTATAGTGTTGTAATGATATAGTTATATACAGTATAGTGTTGTAATGATATAGTTATATACAGTATAGTGTTGAAATGATATAGTTATATACAGTATAGTGTTGTAATGATATAGTTATGGGGGTCAGTATAGTGTTGTAATGATATAGTTATATACAGTATAGTGTTGTAATGATATAGTTATGGGGGTCAGTATAGTGTTGTAATGATATAGTTATATACAGTATAGTGTTGTAATGATATAGTTATATACAGTATAGTGCTGTAATGATATAGTTATATACAGTATAGTGTTGTAATGATATAGTTATGGGGGTCAGTATAGTGTTGTAATGATATAGTTATTTACAGTATAGTGTTGTAATGATATAGTTATATACAGTATAGTGTTGTAATGATATAGTTATGGGGGTCAGTATAGTGTTGTAATGATATAGTTATGGTTATATACAGTATAGTGTTGTAATGATATAGTTATATACAGTATAGTGCTGTAATGATATAGTTATATACAGTATAGTGTTGTAATGATATAGTTATGGGGGTCAGTATAGTGTTGTAATGATATAGTTATATACAGTATAGTGTTGTAATGATATAGTTATATACAGTATAGTGTTGTAATGATATAGTTATGGGGGTCAGTATAGTGTTGTAATGATATAGTTATATACAGTATAGTGTTGTAATGATATAGTTATATACAGTATAGTGTTGTAATGATATAGTTATATACAGTATAGTGTTGTAATGATATAGTTATATACAGTATAGTGTTGTAATGATATAGTTCTATACAGTATAGTGTTGTAATGATATAGTTATATACAGTATAGTGTTGTAATGATATAGTTATATACAGTATAGTGTTGTAATGATATAGTTATATACAGTATAGTGTTGTAATGATATAGTTATATACAGTATAGTGTTGTAATGATATAGTTATATACAGTATAGTGTTGTAATGATATAGTTATTTACAGTATAGTGTTGTAATGATATAGTTATATACAGTATAGTGTTGTAATGATATAGTTATATACAGTATAGTGTTGTAATGATATAGTTATATACAGTATAGTGTTGTAATGATATAGTTATATACAGTATAGTGTTGTAATGATATAGTTATATACAGTATAGTGTTGTAATGATATAGTTATATACAGTATAGTGTTGTAATGATATAGTTATATACAGTATAGTGTTGTAATGATATAGTTATATACAGTATAGTGTTGTAATGATATAGTTATATACAGTATAGTGTTGTAATGATATAGTTATATACAGTATAGTGTTGTAATGATATAGTTATATACAGTATAGTGTTGTAATGATATAGTTATATACAGTATAGTGTTGTAATGATATAGTTATGGGGGTCAGTATAGTGTTGTAATGATATAGTTATATACAGTATAGTGCTGTAATGATATAGTTATGGGGGTCAGTATAGTGTTGTAATGATATAGTTATATACAGTATAGTGTTGTAATGATATAGTTATGGGGGTCAGTATAGTGTTATAATGATATAGTTATATACAGTATAGTGTTGTAATGATATAGTTATATACAGTATAGTGTTGTAATGATATAGTTATATACAGTATAGTGTTGTAATGATATAGTTCTATACAGTATAGTGTTGTAATGATATAGTTATATACAGTATAGTGTTGTAATGATATAGTTATATACAGTATAGTGTTGTAATGATATAGTTATATACAGTATAGTGTTGTAATGATATAGTTATATACAGTATAGTGTTGTAATGATATAGTTATATACAGTATAGTGTTGTAATGATATAGTTATTTACAGTATAGTGTTGTAATGATATAGTTATATACAGTATAGTGTTGTAATGATATAGTTATATACAGTATAGTGTTGTAATGATATAGTTATATACAGTATAGTGTTGTAATGATATAGTTATATACAGTATAGTGTTGTAATGATATAGTTATATACAGTATAGTGTTGTAATGATATAGTTATATACAGTATAGTGTTGTAATGATATAGTTATATACAGTATAGTGTTGTAATGATATAGTTATATACAGTATAGTGTTGTAATGATATAGTTATATACAGTATAGTGTTGTAATGATATAGTTATATACAGTATAGTGTTGTAATGATATAGTTATATACAGTATAGTGCTGTAATGATATAGTTATATACAGTATAGTGCTGTAATGATATAGTTATATACAGTATAGTGTTGTAATGATATAGTTATGGGGGTCAGTATAGTGTTGTAATGATATAGTTATGGGGGTCAGTATAGTGTTGTAATGATATAGTTATATACAGTATAGTGTTGTAATGATATAGTTATATACAGTATAGTGTTGTAATGATATAGTTATATACAGTATAGTGTTGTAATGATATAGTTATATACAGTATAGTGTTGTAATGATATAGTTATATACAGTATAGTGTTGTAATGATATAGTTATATACAGTATAGTGTTGTAATGATATAGTTATATACAGTATAGTGTTGTAATGATATAGTTATGGGGGTCAGTATAGTGTTGTAATGATATAGTTATATACAGTATAGTGTTGTAATGATATAGTTATATACAGTATAGTGTTGTAATGATATAGTTATGGGGGTCAGTATAGTGTTGTAATGATCTAGTTATATACAGTATAGTGCTGTAATGATATAGTTATATACAGTATAGTGTTGTAATGATATAGTTATATACAGTATAGTGTTGTAATGATATAGTTATATACAGTATAGTGTTGTAATGATATAGTTATGGGGGTCAGTATAGTGTTGTAATGATATAGTTATATACAGTATAGTGTTGTAATGATATAGTTATATACAGTATAGTGTTGTAATGATATAGTTATATACAGTATAGTGTTGTAATGATATAGTTATATACAGTATAGTGTTGTAATGATATAGTTATATACAGTATAGTGCTGTAATGATATAGTTATATACAGTATAGTGTTGTAATGATATAGTTATGGGGGTCAGTATAGTGTTGTAATGATATAGTTATATACAGTATAGTGTTGTAATGATATAGTTATATACAGTATAGTGTTGTAATGATATAGTTATATACAGTATAGTGTTGTAATGATATAGTTATATACAGTATAGTGTTGTAATGATATAGTTATATACAGTATAGTGTTGTAATGATATAGTTATATACAGTATAGTGTTGTAATGATATAGTTATATACAGTATAGTGTTGTAATGATATAGTTATATACAGTATAGTGTTGTAATGATATAGTTATATACAGTATAGTGTTGTAATGATATAGTTATATACAGTATAGTGTTGTAATGATATAGTTATATACAGTATAGTGTTGTAATGATATAGTTATATACAGTATAGTGTTGTAATGATATAGTTATATACAGTATAGTGTTGTAATGATATAGTTATATACAGTATAGTGTTGTAATGATATAGTTATATACAGTATAGTGTTGTAATGATATAGTTATGGGGGTCAGTATAGTGTTGTAATGATATAGTTATATACAGTATAGTGTTGTAATGATATAGTTATGGGGGTCAGTATAGTGTTGTAATGATATAGTTATATACAGTATAGTGTTGTAATGATATAGTTATATACAGTATAGTGTTGTAATGATATAGTTATATACAGTATAGTGTTGTAATGATATGGTTATATACAGTATAGTGTTGTAATGATATAGTTATGGGGGTCAGTATAGTGTTGTAATGATATAGTTATAGTTATATACAGTATAGTGTTGTAATGATATAGTTATATACAGTATAGTGTTGTAATGATATAGTTATGGGGGTCAGTATAGTGTTGTAATGATATAGTTATGGGGGTCAGTATAGTGTTGTAATGATATAGTTATGGGGGTCAGTATAGTGTTGTAATGATATAGTTGTATACAGTATAGTGTTGTAATGATATAGTTATGGGGGTCAGTATAGTGTTGTAATGATATAGTTATGGGGGTCAGTATAGTGTTGTAATGATATAGTTGTATACAGTATAGTGTTGTAATGATATAGTTCTATACAGTATAGTGTTGTAATGATATAGTTATATACAGTATAGTGTTGTAATGATATAGTTATATACAGTATAGTGTTGTAATGATATAGTTATATACAGTATAGTGTTGTAATGATATAGTTATATACAGTATAGTGTTGTAATGATATAGTTATATACAGTATAGTGCTGTAATGATATAGTTATATACAGTATAGTGTTGTAATGATATAGTTATATACAGTATAGTGTTGTAATGATATAGTTATATACAGTATAGTGTTGTAATGATATAGTTATATACAGTATAGTGTTGTAATGATATAGTTATATACAGTATAGTGTTGTAATGATATAGTTATATACAGTATAGTGTTGTAATGATATAGTTATATACAGTATAGTGTTGTAATGATATAGTTATATACAGTATAGTGTTGTAATGATATAGTTATATACAGTATAGTGTTGTAATGATATAGTTATATACAGTATAGTGTTGTAATGATATAGTTATATACAGTATAGTGTTGTAATGATATAGTTATATACAGTATAGTGTTGTAATGATATAGTTATATACAGTATAATGTTGTAATGATATAGTTATATACAGTATAGTGTTGTAATGATATAGTTATGGGGGTCAGTATAGTGTTGTAATGATATAGTTATATACAGTATAGTGTTGTAATGATATAGTTATGGGGGTCAGTATAGTGTTGTAATGATATAGTTATATACAGTATAGTGTTGTAATGATATAGTTATATACAGTATAGTGTTGTAATGATATAGTTATATACAGTATAGTGTTGTAATGATATAGTTATATACAGTATAGTGTTGTAATGATATAGTTATAGTTATATACAGTATAGTGTTGTAATGATATAGTTATGGGGGTCAGTATAGTGTTGTAATGATATAGTTATGGGGGTCAGTATAGTGTTGTAATGATATAGTTATGGGGGTCAGTATAGTGTTGTAATGATATAGTTATATACAGTATAGTGCTGTAATGATATAGTTATATACAGTATAGTGCTGTAATGATATAGTTATATACAGTATAGTGCTGTAATGATATAGTTATATACAGTATAGTGTTGTAATGATGTAGTTATATACAGTATAGTGTTGTAATGATATAGTTATATACAGTATAGTGCTGTAATGATATAGTTATATACAGTATAGTGTTGTAATGATATAGTTATATACAGTATAGTGTTGTAATGATATAGTTATATACAGTATAGTGTTGTAATGATATAGTTATATACAGTATAGTGTTGTAATGATATAGTTATGGGTTATATACAGTATAGTGTTGTAATGATATAGTTATGGGGGTCAGTATAGTGTTGTAATGATATAGTTATATACAGTATAGTGTTGTAATGATATAGTTATGGGGGTCAGTATAGTGTTGTAATGATATAGTTATATACAGTATAGTGTTGTAATGATATAGTTATGGGGGTCAGTATAGTGTTGTAATGATATAGTTATATACAGTATAGTGTTGTAATGATATAGTTATATACAGTATAGTGTTGTAATGATATAGTTATATACAGTATAGTGTTGTAATGATATAGTTATGGGGGTCAGTATAGTGTTGTAATGATATAGTTATGGGGGTCAGTATAGTGTTGTAATGATATAGTTATATACAGTATAGTGTTGTAATGATATAGTTATGGGGTCAGTATAGTGTTGTAATGATATAGTTATGGGGTCAGTATAGTGTTGTAATGATATAGTTATGGGGGTCAGTATAGTGTTGTAATGATATAGTTATATACAGTATAGTGTTGTAATGATATAGTTATGGGGGTCAGTATAGTGTTGTAATGATATAGTTATATACAGTATAGTGTTGTAATGATATAGTTATGGGGGTCAGTATAGTGTTGTAATGATATAGTTATATACAGTATAGTGTTGTAATGATATAGTTATATACAGTATAGTGTTGTAATGATATAGTTATATACAGTATAGTGTTGTAATGATATAGTTATGGGGGTCAGTATAGTGTTGTAATGATATAGTTATGGGGGTCAGTATAGTGTTGTAATGATATAGTTATATACAGTATAGTGTTGTAATGATATAGTTATATACAGTATAGTGTTGTAATGATATAGTTATGGGGGTCAGTATAGTGTTGTAATGATATAGTTATGGGGGTCAGTATAGTGTTGTAATGATATAGTTATATACAGTATAGTGTTGTAATGATATAGTTATGGGGGTCAGTATAGTATTGTAATGATATAGTTATATACAGTATAGTGTTGTAATGATATAGTTATATACAGTATAGTGTTGTAATGATATGGTTATGGGGGTCAGTATAGTGTTGTAATGATATAGTTATATACAGTATAGTGTTGTAATGATATAGTTATGGGGGTCAGTATAGTGTTGTAATGATATAGTTATGGGGGTCAGTATAGTGTTGTAATGATATAGTTATGGGGGTCAGTATAGTATTGTAATGATATAGTTATATACAGTATAGTGTTGTAATGATATAGTTATATACAGTATAGTGTTGTAATGATATGGTTATGGGGGTCAGTATAGTGTTGTAATGATATAGTTATATACAGTATAGTGTTGTAATGATATAGTTATGGGGGTCAGTATAGTGTTGTAATGATATAGTTATATACAGTATAGTGTTGTAATGATATAGTTATATACAGTATAGTGTTGTAATGATATAGTTATATACAGTATAGTGTTGTAATGATATAGTTATATACAGTATAGTGTTGTAATGATATAGTTATATACAGTATAGTGTTGTAATGATATAGTTATATACAGTATAGTGTTGTAATGATATAGTTATATACAGTATAGTGTTGTAATGATATAGTTATGGGGGTCAGTATAGTGTTGTAATGATATAGTTATATACAGTATAGTGTTGTAATGATATAGTTATATACAGTATAGTGTTGTAATGATATAGTTATATACAGTATAGTGTTGTAATGATATAGTTATGGGGGTCAGTATAGTGTTGTAATGATATAGTTATGGGGGTCAGTATAGTGTTGTAATGATATAGTTATATACAGTATAGTGTTGTAATGATATAGTTATATACAGTATAGTGTTGTAATGATATAGTTATATACAGTATAGTGTTGTAATGATATAGTTATATACAGTATAGTGTTGTAATGATATAGTTATGGGGGTCAGTATGGTGTTGTAATGATATAGTTATATACAGTATAGTGTTGTAATGATATAGTTATGGGGGTCAGTATAGTGTTGTAATGATATAGTTATATACAGTATAGTGTTGTAATGATATAGTTATATACAGTATAGTGTTATAATGATATAGTTATATACAGTATAGTGTTGTAATGATATAGTTATATACAGTATAGTGTTATAATGATATAGTTATATACAGTATAGTGTTGTAATGATATAGTTATATACAGTATAGTGTTGTAATGATATAGTTATATACAGTATAGTGTTGTAATGATATAGTTATATACAGTATAGTGTTGTAATGATATAGTTATGGGGGTCAGTATAGTGTTGTAATGATATAGTTATATACAGTATAGTGTTGTAATGATATAGTTATATACAGTATAGTGTTGTAATGATAAAGTTATATACAGTATAGTGTTGTAATGATATAGTTATACACAGTATAGTGTTGTAATGATATAGTTATGGGGGTCAGTATAGTGTTGTAATGATATAGTTATATACAGTATAGTGTTGTAATGATGTAGTTATATACAGTATAGTGTTGTAATGATATAGTTATATACAGTATAGTGTTGTAATGATATAGTTATATACAGTATAGTGTTGTAATGATATAGTTATATACAGTATAGTGTTGTAATGATATAGTTATATACAGTATAGTGTTGTAATGATATAGTTATATACAGTATAGTGTTGTAATGATATAGTTATATACAGTATAGTGTTGTAATGATATAGTTATGGGGGTCAGTATAGTGTTGTAATGATATAGTTATATACAGTATAGTGTTGTAATGATATAGTTATATACAGTATAGTGTTGTAATGATATAGTTATATACAGTATAGTGTTGTAATGATATAGTTATATACAGTATAGTGTTGTAATGATATAGTTATATACAGTATAGTGTTGTAATGATATAGTTATATACAGTATAGTGTTGTAATGATATAGTTATATACAGTATAGTGTTGTAATGATATAGTTATATACAGTATAGTGCTGTAATGATATAGTTATATACAGTATAGTGTTGTAATGATATAGTTATATACAGTATAGTGTTGTAATGATATAGTTATATACAGTATAGTGTTGTAATGATATAGTTATATACAGTATAGTGTTGTAATGATATAGTTATGGGGGTCAGTATAGTGTTGTAATGATATAGTTATATACAGTATAGTGTTGTAATGATATAGTTATATACAGTATAGTGTTGTAATGATATAGTTATATACAGTATAGTGTTGTAATGATATAGTTATATACAGTATAGTGTTGTAATGATATAGTTATATACAGTATAGTGTTGTAATGATATAGTTATATACAGTATAGTGTTGTAATGATATAGTTATGGGGGTCAGTATAGTGTTGTAATGATATAGTTATATACAGTATAGTGTTGTAATGATATAGTTATGGGGGTCAGTATAGTGTTGTAATGATATAGTTATATACAGTATAGTGTTGTAATGATATAGTTATATACAGTATAGTGTTGTAATGATATAGTTATATACAGTATAGTGTTGTAATGATATAGTTATGGGGGTCAGTATAGTGTTGTAATGATATAGTTATGGGGGTCAGTATAGTGTTGTAATGATATAGTTATGGGGGTCAGTATAGTGTTGTAATGATATAGTTATATACAGTATAGTGTTGTAATGATATAGTTATATACAGTATAGTGTTGTAATGATATAGTTATATACAGTATAGTGTTGTAATGATATAGTTATATACAGTATAGTGTTGTAATGATATAGTTATATACAGTATAGTGTTGTAATGATATAGTTATATACAGTATAGTGCTGTAATGATATAGTTATATACAGTATAGTGTTGTAATGATATAGTTATATACAGTATAGTGTTGTAATGATATAGTTATATACAGTATAGTGTTGTAATGATATAGTTATATACAGTATAGTGTTGTAATGATATAGTTATATACAGTATAGTGTTGTAATGATATAGTTATATACAGTATAGTGTTGTAATGATATAGTTATATACAGTATAGTGTTGTAATGATATAGTTATATACAGTATAGTGTTGTAATGATATAGTTATATACAGTATAGTGTTGTAATGATATAGTTATATACAGTATAGTGTTGTAATGATATAGTTATGGGGGTCAGTATAGTGTTGTAATGATATAGTTATATACAGTATAGTGTTGTAATGATATAGTTATATACAGTATAGTGTTGTAATGATATAGTTATATACAGTATAGTGTTGTAATGATATAGTTATTTACAGTATAGTGTTGTAATGATATAGTTATATACAGTATAGTGTTGTAATGATATAGTTATGGGGGTCAGTATAGTGTTGTAATGATATAGTTATATACAGTATAGTGCTGTAATGATATAGTTATATACAGTATAGTGTTATAATGATATAGTTATGGGGGTCAGTATAGTGTTGTAATGATATAGTTATATACAGTATAGTGTTATAATGATATAGTTATGGGGGTCAGTATAGTGTTGTAATGATATAGTTATATACAGTATAGTGTTGTAATGATATAGTTATATACAGTATAGTGTTGTAATGATATAGTTATATACAGTATAGTGTTGTAATGATATAGTTATGGGGGTCAGTATAGTGTTGTAATGATATAGTTATGGGGGTCAGTATAGTGTTGTAATGATATAGTTATATACAGTATAGTGTTGTAATGATATAGTTATATACAGTATAGTGTTGTAATGATATAGTTATATACAGTATAGTGTTGTAATGATATAGTTATTTACAGTATAGTGTTGTAATGATATAGTTATATACAGTATAGTGTTGTAATGATATAGTTATGGGGGTCAGTATAGTGTTGTAATGATATAGTTATATACAGTATAGTGCTGTAATGATATAGTTATATACAGTATAGTGTTATAATGATATAGTTATGGGGGTCAGTATAGTGTTGTAATGATATAGTTATATACAGTATAGTGTTATAATGATATAGTTATATACAGTATAGTGTTGTAATGATATAGTTATATACAGTATAGTGTTGTAATGATATAGTTATTTACAGTATAGTGTTGTAATGATATAGTTATATACAGTATAGTGTTGTAATGATATAGTTATATACAGTATAGTGTTGTAATGATATAGTTATGGGGGTCAGTATAGTGTTGTAATGATATAGTTATGGGGGTCAGTATAGTGTTGTAATGATATAGTTATTTACAGTATAGTGTTGTAATGATATAGTTATATACAGTATAGTGTTGTAATGATATAGTTATGGGGGTCAGTATAGTGTTGTAATGATATAGTTATATACAGTATAGTGTTGTAATGATATAGTTATATACAGTATAGTGTTGTAATGATATAGTTATATACAGTATAGTGTTGTAATGATATAGTTATATACAGTATAGTGTTGTAATGATATAGCTATGGCGTTCAGTATCTCACCATGCTGGATGTCCTTCATGTCCAGATGCAGACTGGACATCAGAATCCCCACCGCCTGAGAACGCTTGTTGTTCAGCAGTTTGACCACCTGCAGAGAGAGAGAAACATCAACACATGATAAACTCAGAGAGAAGGAGAGAGGGGAGAGAGGGGAGAGAGTGAAGGAGAGAGTGAAGGAGAGAGTGAAGGAGAGAGTGAAGGAGAGAGTGAAGGAGAGAGTGTGAAGGAGAGAGTGTGAAGGAGAGAGTGTGAAGGAGAGAGTGTGAAGGAGAGAGTGTGAAGGAGAGAGTGTGAAGGAGAGAGTGTGAAGGAGAGAGTGAAGGAGAGAGTGAAGGAGAGAGTGAAGGAGAGAGTGAAGGAGAGAGTGAAGGAGAGAGTGAAGGAGAGAGTGAAGGAGAGAGTGAAGGAGAGAGTGAAGGAGAGAGTGGGATAGTGAAGGAGAGAGGAGAGAGAGAGGACAGAAAGAGAGAGAGAAGGAGAGAAAGAGGGGGCGAAAGACCAGCGCGAGATGCACAAATCATGAGAAAACAAAAAGATCATTACTTGACACATTGGAAAGAATTAACAAAAAAACAGAGCAAACTAGAATACTATTTGGCCCTAAACAGAGAGTACACAGCGGCAGAATACCTGACCACTGTGACTGACCCAAACTTAAGGAAAGCTTTGACTATGTACAGACTCAGTGAGCATAGCCTTGCTATTGAGAAAGGCCGCCGTAGGCAGACATGGCTCTCAAGAGAAGACAGGCTATGTGCACACTGCCCACAGGTGGAAACTGAGCTGCACTTCCTAACCTCCTGCCCAATGTATGACCGGGGAGAGGGGAGGGGGAGGGCGGTGGGAGAAAGAGGGGGGGAGAGGGGACGGGGAGGGCGGTGGGAGAAAGAGGGGGGAGGGAGAAAGAGGGGGGAAGAGGGGAGGGGGGTGAGAGAAAGAGGGGGGAAGAGGGGAGGGGGGAGGAGAAAGAGGGGGGAAGAGGGGAGGGGGGAGGAGAAAGAGGGGGGAAGAGGGGAGGGGGGGAGGGAGAAAGAGGGGGGAGAGGGGTGGGAGAAAGAGGGGGGAGGGCGGTGGGAGAAAGAGGGGGGAGAGGGGTGGGAGAAAGAGGGGGGGAGAGGGGTGGGAGAGGGGTGGGAGGGCGGTGGGAGAAAGAGGGGGGGAGAGGGGACGGGGAGAGCGGGAGGGGAAGTTATTGCAAATGTATTTTAGAAGCCTGACATCCCAGTTACAAAGTCACATTCTCAACCTCTGATGTGATCAGTGGAAGGACATGTGGACCTGACCAACCTCTGATGTGATCAGTGGAAGGACATGTGGACCTGACCAACCTCTGATGTGTTCAGTGGAAGGACATGTGGACCTGACCAACCTCTGATGTGATCAGTGGAAGGACATGTGGACCTGACCAACCTCTGATGTGTTCAGTAGAAGGACATATGGACCTGACCAACCTCTGATGTGTTCAGTGGAAGGACATGACCAACCTCTGATGTGATCAGTGGAAGGACATGTGGACCTGACCAACCTCTGATGTGTTCAGTAGAAGGACCAGACCAACATCTGATGTGATCAGTGGAAGGACATGTGGACCTGACCAACCTCTGATGTGATCAGTGGAAGGACATGACCAACCTCTGATGTGTTCAGTGGAAGGACATGACCAACCTCTGATGTGATCAGTGGAAGGACATGTGGACCTGACCAACCTCTGATGTGATCAGTGGAAGGACATGTGGACCTGACCAACCTCTGATGTGATCAGTGGAAGGACATGTGGACCTGACCAACCTCTGATGTGTTCAGTGGAAGGACATGTGGACCTGACCAACCTCTGATGTGTTCAGTAGAAGGACCAGACCAACATCTGATGTGATCAGTGGAAGGACATGTGGACCTGACCAACCTCTGATGTGATCAGTGGAAGGACATGTGGACCTGACCAACCTCTGATGTGATCAGTGGAAGGACCTGACCAACCTCTGACGTGTTCAGTGGAAGGACATGTGGACCTGACCAACCTCTGATGTGATCAGTGGAAGGACATGTGGACCTGACCAACCTCTGATGTGATCAGTGGAAGGACATGTGGACCTGACCAACCTCTGATGTGATCAGTGGAAGGACATGACCAACCTCTGATGTGATCAGTGGAAGGACATGACCAACCTCTGATGTGATCAGTGGAAGGACATGACCAACCTCTGATGTGATCAGTGGAAGGACATGACCAACCTCTGATGTGATCAGTGGAAGGACATGACCAACCTCTGATGTGATCAGTGGAAGGACATGACCAACCTCTGATGTGATCAGTGGAAGGACATGACCAACCTCTGATGTGATCAGTGGAAGGACATGTGGACCTGACCAACCTCTGATGTGATCAGTGGAAGGACCTGACCAACCTCTGACGTGTTCAGTGGAAGGACATGTGGACCTGACCAACCTCTGATGTGATCAGTGGAAGGACATGACCAACCTCTGATGTGATCAGTGGAAGGACATGACCAACCTCTGATGTGATCAGTGGAAGGACATGACCAACCTCTGATGTGATCAGTGGAAGGACATGACCAACCTCTGATGTGTTCAGTGGAAGGACATGTGGACCTGACCAACCTCTGATGTGATCAGTGGAAGGACATGACCAACCTCTGATGTGATCAGTGGAAGGACATGACCAACCTCTGATGTGATCAGTGGAAGGACATGTGGACCTGACAAACCTCTGATGTGATCAGTGGAAGGACATGACCAACCTCTGATGTGTTCAGTGGAAGGACATGTGGACCTGACCAACCTCTGATGTGTTCAGTGGAAGGACATGACCAACCTCTGATGTGATCAGTGGAAGGACATGTGGACCTGACCAACCTCTGTAACCAACCTCACAACGTTGGTTACTACCGACTCTCATCCAAGGTCACGGTTTCTCTATTGACCTTTACCGGCCAGAACAGTTTCCTGACGGGAACAAAGTGACACCCACAGCTAACATTCAGGATAGGACGAACTTCCTGTGTACTTCATTGTCAGAGTAGGTGTTGCTCATTCCATCCCTCCTGCTTCAACCTGGCATCATATCTAAACGTCTGCTCTGTGACGTACCATATTCTTTCCATCCCTCCTGCTTCAACCTGGCATCATATCTAAACGTCTGCTCTGTGACGCACCATATTCTTTCCATCCCTCCTGCTTCAACCTGGCATCATATCTAAACGTCTGCTCTGTGACGTACCATATTCTTTCCATCCCTCCTGCTTCAACCTGGCATCATATCTAAACGTCTGCTCTGTGACGTACCATATTCTTTCCATCCCTCCTGCTTCAACCTGGCATCATATCTAAACGTCTGCTCTGTGACGTACCATATTCCTTCTATAATCAGAAACATGCCATTTCCTCTGTTTCCTCCTCAACAGCGCCCCGGGACAGTGTTGGCAGGCAATTAAGGAATGGAGAAAATAGCAAAGAAAAACAGTCTGTATATGATTATAAACGACTGGCGTCCATTTCCCCATCAGCAGCTGTAGCACAATGACCCACTCTCTGATTAAATAATTACCCTGTAGGAGGTGGAGAGACAGACCAGACGTTCTGCTGGGAGAGGGGACCTGACCTCACACAGGCCAGGTCTACTCGGAGAGAGAGAGGGGAACCCACGGTGACCTCACACAGGCCAGGTCTACTCGGAGAGAGAGAGGGGAACCCACGGTGACCTCACACAGGCCAGGTCTACTCGGAGAGAGAGAGAGACAGACCAGACGTTCTGCTGGGAGAGGGGACCTGACCTCACACAGGCCAGGACTACTCGGAGAGAGAGAGAGACAGACCAGACGTTCTGCTGGGAGAGGGGACCTGACCTCACACAGGCCAGGTCTACTCGGAGAGAGAGAGGGGAACCCACGGTGACCTCACACAGGACAAGTCTACTCGGAGAGAGGGGAACCCACGGTGACCTCACACAGGCCAGGTCTAATAGGAGAGAGAGAGGGGAACCCACGGTGACCTCACACAGGACAAGTCTACTCGGAGAGGGAGAGGGGAACCCACGGTGACCTCACACAGGCCAGGTCTAATAGGAGAGAGAGAGGGGAACCCACAGTGACCTCACACAGGCCAGGTCTACTAGGAGAGAGGGGAACCCACGGTGACCTCACACAGGCCAGGTCTACTAGGAGAGAGGGGAACCCACATTGACCTCACACAGGCCAGGTCTACTAGGAGAGCGAGAGGGGAACCCACGGTGACCTCACACAGGACAGGTCTACTAGGAGAGAGAGAGAGGGAGAGGGGAACCCACGGTGACCTCACACAGGCCAGGTCTACTAGGAGAGAGAGAGAGAGGGGGGAACCCACGGTGACCTCACTACAAGACTGCAGCAGTGTGTCTTAAAGCCAATTTATGCTTGATCTGAAAATGTGCAGAGCCCAGAGACTGGAACAGTGTGTGTTTACTGTGCAGAGCCCAGAGACTGGAACAGTGTGTGTTTACTGTGCAGAGACCAGAGACTGGAACAGTGTGTGTTTACTGTGCAGAGCCCAGAGACTGGAACAGTGTGTGTTTACTGTGTAGAGCCCAGAGACTGGAACAGTGTGTGTTCACTGTGTGCAGAGCCCAGAGACTGGAACAGTGTGTGTTTACTGTGCAGAGCCCAGAGACTGGAACAGTGTGTGTTCACTGTGTGCAGAGCCCAGAGACTGGAACAGTGTGTGTTCACTGTGTGCAGAGCCCAGAGACTGGAACAGTGTGTGTTCACTGTGTTTGCCCCGAAGACCAATAACGTTTGAAAACATTGTTTTTAGTTTGTGTCGTCTGATTTCGATCAGAAACTCAAGACAATGGACAGTGTTCCACTGTGATTCAGCACCACGTCGGTCTGCCTGGCACCCTGCGTCAGCGGCTGGAAACATTCTCCATCTAACAGTAGTCTATTACGTACAGACATAAACGTTCCCCTTCAGAGAGTCAACAGATGACCCGTGAATACGTCACCTTCTCTCGCTCTACCCCCCCCCCCCCCCCTCGGGTTGGTCGGTGTGTCGGCGTTTCACCAGGACCCAAACAACCAAGATCCAAATAAACAGACTCCGTAACAACGGCAGTTCTGCTCTACAACGTTATGGAGGAAATGGAAATGAGCTTCACCTGGATGGGACGACGTGGGAGGAAATGGAAATGAGCCTCACCTGGATGGGAGGACGTGGGAGGAAATGGAAATGAGCTTCACCTGGATGGGACGACGTGGGAGGAAATGGAAATGAGCTTCACCTGGATGGGAGGACGTGGGAGGAAATGGAAATGAGCTTCACCTGGATGGGACGACGTGGGAGGAAATGGAAATGAGCTTCACCTGGATGGGAGGACGTGGGAGGAAATGGGAAAGAACCTCACCTGGATGGGACGACGTGGGAGGAAATGGGAAAGAACCTCACCTGGATGGGACGACGTGGGAGGAAATGGGAAAGAACCTCACCTGGATGGGACGACGTGGGAGGAAATGGGAAAGAACCTCACCTGGATGGGAGGACGTGGGAGGAAATGGGAAAGAACCTCACCTGGATGGGAGGACGTGGGTAATGTTAGAGCTCTGGGACCGGATCGATCAAACGTCTGAGTAAGAGAGCTGATCTAGGATCAGTGCCTTTTAGATCGCAGTGTGTACTTGGTCAGGGGAGAACCTGATCCTAGAACAGCCCTTACGCTGATGCTTAAAAGAAGAAAAAGACAATGGCACCTTGTCTTACGTCTGTGACCATTATAGTCGGTCAAATGTGAATTGGGGGACACACAGTAAACAGAAGTGACTGTCTCTTTAAATTCCACACAGCCAGTTAGGAGCTAGAGAGGTGCTGACATCATCAGTCATGACATCAGACTGGGGTTAGACCAATGGAAAGAGGAAACAAAGGGGCTTCATCTCAGATCATTGATGAGGTAAAACCATATTGTTACCACAGTGTATGAAACTATACATACTTTGATAAGGGGGGGGGGGGGGATTTGGTGAATGAAACCCCTGAAACTTTTACCATGATATGTCCCTAAAATAAATGACAGCATATTTAGTCAATTAATTTAAAGTAAATATTATCAGGCTTTTCAATAAAACCAAATCGTAGTGGCATTACAAATAAAACAGTCTGTGTGTACTGCTGTGTTTTCTTTGAGCCAACTGGCCTATGACATCAGCGCAGGCATTTCACACATATCACATTAACACGTAGCCCTCATTTAATCCTCAGCCTTTTCTCTCCTCTTAACGTAAAATCAGGCTCCTTAAAACACATCTTCAAATCTGACTAAAACTGCAAAACAATTTGATAAATCCCAACGGAAACACTTCCTGTAGCTGGCACGCCGACCGGAATTAAAAACGAAAGAAAACATGTTCATTAAAATGAGATGGTTTCCTCGGTAACCTCCGGCAGCTAGCAGGGGATGAAGGACAGCATTTACTCCAATCAGCATCTAAGGAAATGTTTTAAACACGGAGGTCAAATCGCTGAAACAACATTAAAATTCCCAAAACACTTTATTTGGTAACTCAAATAGCCTCCAGATTCAGGTCTAACCACAAGACAACTTTAGGAGAAAAGTGACAGGGCTTCATCTTTAAAATAAGACATAAGAAAAGATTGGCTCAGGAAACTAGTATTTTAAATGGCAATATTTAATAACGGGGACTGAACCCTCAGACTATACAGGCCGGGACCGAACCCTCAGACTATACAGGCCGGGACCGAACCCTCAGACTATACAGGGCGGGACCGAACCCTCAGCCTATACAGGCCGGGACCGGACCCTCAGCCTATACAGGCCGGGACCGAACCCTCAGACTATACAGGCCGGGACCGAACCCTCAGACTATACAGGCCGGGACCGAACCCTCAGACTATACAGGGCGGGACCGAACCCTCAGACTATACAGGCCGGGACCGAACCCTCAGACTATACAGGCCGGGACCGAACCCTCAGACTATACAGGCCGGGACCGAACCCTCAGACTATACAGGCCGGGACCGAACCCTCAGACTATACAGGCCGGGACCGAACCCTCAGACTATACAGGCCGGGACCGAACCCTCAGACTATACAGGCCGGGACCGAACCCTCAGACTATACAGGCCGGGACCGAACCCTCAGACTATACAGGCCGGGACCGAACCCTCAGCCTATGCAGGCCGGGACCGAACCCTCAGACTATACAGGCCGGGACCGAACCCTCAGACTATACAGGCCGGGACCGAACCCTCAGACTATACAGGCCGGGACCGAACCCTCAGACTATACAGGCCGGGACCGAACCCTCAGACTATACAGGCCGGGACCGAACCCTCAGACTATACAGGCCGGGACCGAACCCTCAGCCTATACAGGCCGGGACCGAACCCTCAGCCTATACAGGCCGGGACCGAACCCTCAGACTATACAGGCCGGGACCGAACCCTCAGACTATACAGGCCGGGACCGAACCCTCAGACTATACAGGCCGGGACCGAACCCTCAGACTATACAGGCCGGGACCGAACCCTCAGACTATACAGGCCGGGACCGAACCCTCAGACTATACAGGCCGGGACCGAACCCTCAGACTATACAGGCCGGGACCGAACCCTCAGACTATACAGGCCGGGACCGAACCCTCAGACTACACAGGCCGGGACTGAACCCTCAGACTATACAGGCCGGGACCGAACCCTCAGCCTATACAGGCCGGGACTATACAGGCCGGGACCGAACCCTCAGACTATACAGGCCGGGACCGAACCCTCAGACTATACAGGCCAGGACTGAATCTCAAAGCCACACTATACAGGGCAGGACCGACCCTCAGACCCACACTATACAGGCCTGGACTGCTCAGATCAGCTACAGACTGGTGTGTGAGGTGTGTGTGGGGTGTGTGTGTGTGTGTGGTGTGTGTCCATGTGGGCTTCCCTGTAGCGTTGTTCTTTATTGATGACAGATCCTCGTTCTCCTACTACAGTCAAAACACAGTGTGATTGAAAGGCCTGTCAAAAAAACAAGCTCTGCGGAGCTCAGATGAAATCACATCATCTGAACATGGTTTAGATGGTTAGACTTGGCTACACGGTCTGCCTCCACAATGGCATTATGTTCCTTACATTGGGCCCTGATCAAAAGGACTGATCAGACCGAGCCGCAGAGCCAGGACTGATCCTCAGACCGAGCCGCAGAGCCAGGACTGATCCTCAGACCGAGCCGCAGAGCCAGGACTGATCCTCAGACCGAGCCGCAGAGCCAGGACTGATCCTCAGACCGAGCCGCAGAGCCAGGACTGATCCTCAGACCGAGCCGCAGAGCCAGGACTGATCCTCAGACCGAGCCGCAGAGCCAGGACTGATCCTCAGACCGAGCCGCAGAGCCAGGACTGATCCTCAGACCGAGCCGCAGAGCCAGGACTGATCCTCAGACCGAGCCGCAGAGCCAGGACTGATCCTCAGACCGAGCCGCAGAGCCAGGACTGATCCTCAGACCGAGCCGCAGAGCCAGGACTGATCCTCAGACCGAGCCGCAGAGCCAGGACTGATCCTCAGACCGAGCCGCAGAGCCAGGACTGATCCTCAGACCGAGCCGCAGAGCCAGGACTGATCCTCAGACCGAGCCGCAGAGCCAGGACTGATCCTCAGACCGAGCCGCAGAGCCAGGACTGATCCTCAGACCGAGCCGCAGAGCCAGGACTGATCCTCAGACCGAGCCGCAGAGCCAGGACTGATCGTGATTTCCACTTCAGGAGGACAGTCAGAAATTCTGCACAAATGTTTAGTAGTAGAGAACTAAGCCTAAAGCGACAGGGACCTTTAATCACATCCATTCCCAGGTCAGTAGAAACCCCCCCCCCCCCAGAACCCAGACAGTTCCCAGGTCAGTAGAAACCCCCCCAGACAGTTCCCAGTTCAGTAGAAACCCCCCCAGACAGTTCCCAGTTCAGTAGAAACCCCCCCAGACAGTTCCCAGTTCAGTAGAAACCCCCCCAGACAGTTCCCAGTTCAGTAGAAACCCCCCCAGACAGTTCCCAGTTCAGTAGAAACCACCCCAGACAGTTCCCAGTTCAGTAGAAAACCCAGAACCCAGACAGTTCCCAGGTCAGTAGAAAACCCAGAACCCAGACAGTTCCCAGGTCAGTAGAAAACCCAGAACCCAGACAGTTCCCAGTTCAGTAGAAACCACCCCAGACAGTTCCCAGGTCAGTAGAAACCCCAGAACCCAGAATATTCCCAGTTCAGTAGAAACCCCCAGAACCCAGAGAGTTCAACTGAAGGAGAACAACAGAACAGCTGGAAGGAAGGATGAAATGGAGGAGAACTACATAAACATGAGGGTGATAGGACAATTAGACAGGAGTCACTGGGACAGTACAGGAGGACAGGGAACACTGGGACAGGACAGGAGGACAGGGAACACTGGGACAGGACAGGAGGACAGGGAACACTGGGACAGGACAGGAGGACAGGGAACACTGGGACAGGACAGGAGGACAGGGAACACTGGGACAGGACAGGAGGACAGGGAACACTGGGACAGGACAGGAGGACAGGGAACACTGGGACAGGACAGGAGGACAGGGAACACTGGGACAGGGGGAACTGGGACAGGACAGGACGACAGGGGGCACTGGGACAGGACAGGAGGACAGGGGGCACTGGGACAGGACAGGAGGACAGGGGGCACTGGGACAGGACAGGAGGACAGGGGGCACTGGGACAGGACAGGAGGACAGGGGGCACTGGGACAGGACAGGAGGACAGGGGGCACTGGGACAGGACAGGAGGACAGGGGGCACTGGGACAGGACAGGATGATAGGACAGGGGGCACTGGGACAGGACAGGATGATAGGACAGGGGGAACTGGGACAGGACAGGATGATAGGACAGGGGGCACTGAGACCTGACAGGGGTAAATAGGACAGGGGAGGGTATCTGATCTCACCTGTTTGGCTTTAGACTTGGTGATGGTATCTGACAGGGGTAAATAGGACAGGGGAGGGTATCTGATCTCACCTGTTTGGCTTTAGACTTGGTGACGGTATCTGACAGGGGTAAATAGGACAGGGGAGGGTATCTGATCTCACCTGTTTGTCTTTAGACTTGGTGACGGTATCTGACAGGGGTAAATAGGACAGGGGAGGGTATCTGATCTCACCTGTTTGGCTTTAGACTTGGTGACGGTATCTGACAGGGGTAAATAGGACAGGGGAGGGTATCTGATCTCACCTGTTTGGCTTTAGACTTGGTGACGGTATCTGACAGGGGTAAATAGGACAGGGGAGGGTATCTGATCTCACCTGTTTGGCTTTAGACTTGGTGATGGTATCTGACAGGGGTAAATAGGACAGGGGAGGGTATCTGATCTCACCTGTTTGGCTTTAGACTTGGTGATGGTATCTGACAGGGGTAAATAGGACAGGGGAGGGTATCTGATCTCACCTGTTTGGCTTTAGACTTGGTGATGGTATCTGACAGGGGTAAATAGGACATGGGAGGGTATCTGATCTCACCTGTTTGGCTTTAGACTTGGTGATGGTATCTGACAGGGGTAAATAGGACAGGGGAGGGTATCTGATCTCACCTGGTTGGCTTTAGACTTGGTGATGGTATCTGACAGGGGTAAATAGGACATGGGGAGGGTATCTGATCTCACCTGTTTGGCTTTAGACTTGGTGATGGTATCTGACAGGGGTAAATAGGACAGCGGAGGGTATCTGATCTCACCTGTTTGGCTTTAGACTTGGTGATGGTATCTGACAGGGGTAAATAGGACAGGGGAGGGTATCTGATCTCACCTGTTTGGCTTTAGACTTGGTGATGGTATCTGACAGGGGTAAATAGGAGAGGGGAGGGTATCTGATCTCACCTGTTTGGCTTTAGACTTGGTGATGGTATCTGACAGGGGTAAATAGGACAGGGGAGGGTATCTGATCTCACCTGTTTGGCTTTAGACTTGGTGATGGTATCTGACAGGGGTAAATAGGACAGGGGAGGGTATCTGATCTCACCTGTTTGGCTTTAGACTTGGTGATGGTATCTGACAGGGGTAAATAGGACAGGGGAGGGTATCTGATCTCACCTGTTTGGCTTTAGACTTGGTGATGGTATCTGACAGGGGTAAATAGGACAGGGGAGGGTATCTGATCTCACCTGTTTGGCTTTAGACTTGGTGATGGTATCTGACAGGGGTAAATAGGACAGGGGAGGGTATCTGATCTCACCTGTTTGTCTTTAGACTTGGTGACGGTATCTGACAGGGGTAAATAGGACAGGGGAGGGTATCTGATCTCACCTGTTTGGCTTTAGACTTGGTGACGGTATCTGACAGGGGTAAATAGGACAGGGGAGGGTATCTGATCTCACCTGTTTGGCTTTAGACTTGGTGACGGTATCTGACAGGGGTAAATAGGACAGGGGCGGGTATCTGATCTCACCTGTTTGGCTTTAGACTTGGTGACGGTACCTGACAGGGGTAAATAGGACAGGGGAGGGTATCTCACCTGTTTGGCTTTAGACTTGGTGATGGTATCTGACAGGGGTAAATAGGACAGGGGAGGGTATCTGATCTCACCTGGTTGGCTTTAGACTTGGTGATGGTATCTGACAGGGGTAAATAGGACATGGGGAGGGTATCTGATCTCACCTGTTTGGCTTTAGACTTGGTGATGGTATCTGACAGGGGTAAATAGGACATGGGAGGGTATCTGATCTCACCTGTTTGGCTTTAGACTTGGTGATGGTATCTGACAGGGGTAAATAGGACAGGGGAGGGTATCTGATCTCACCTGGTTGGCTTTAGACTTGGTGATGGTATCTGACAGGGGTAAATAGGACATGGGGAGGGTATCTGATCTCACCTGTTTGGCTTTAGACTTGGTGATGGTATCTGACAGGGGTAAATAGGACATGGGGAGGGTATCTGATCTCACCTGTTTGGCTTTAGACTTGGTGATGGTATCTGACAGGGGTAAATAGGAGAGGGGAGGGTATCTGATCTCACCTGTTTGGCTTTAGACTTGGTGATGGTATCTGACAGGGGTAAATAGGACAGGGGAGGGTATCTGATCTCACCTGTTTGGCTTTAGACTTGGTGATGGTATCTGACAGGGGTAAATAGGACAGGGGAGGGTATCTGATCTCACCTGTTTGGCTTTAGACTTGGTGATGGTATCTGACAGGGGTAAATAGGACAGGGGAGGGTATCTGATCTCACCTGTTTGGCTTTAGACTTGGTGACGGTATCTGACAGGGGTAAATAGGACAGGGGAGGGTATCTGATCTCACCTGTTTGGCTTTAGACTTGGTGACGGTATCTGACAGGGGTAAATAGGACAGGGGCGGGTATCTGATCTCACCTGTTTGGCTTTAGACTTGGTGACGGTATCTGACAGGGGTAAATAGGACAGGGGAGGGTATCTGATCTCACCTGTTTGGCTTTAGACTTGGTGACGGTATCTGACAGGGGTAAATAGGACAGGGGAGGGTATCTGATCTCACCTGTTTGGCTTTAGACTTGGTGATGGTATCTGACAGGGGTAAATAGGACAGGGGAGGGTATCTGATCTCACCTGTTTGTCTTTAGACTTGGTGATGGTATCTGACAGGGGTAAATAGGATAGGGGAGGGTATCTGATCTCACCTGTTTGGCTTTAGACTTGGTGATGGTATCTGACAGGGGTAAATAGGACAGGGGAGGGTATCTGATCTCACCTGTTTGGCTTTAGACTTGGTGATGGTACCTGACAGGGGTAAATAGGACAGGGGAGGGTATCTCACCTGTTTGGCTTTAGACTTGGTGATGGTATCTGACAGGGGTAAATAGGACAGGGGAGGGTATCTGATCTCACCTGGTTGGCTTTAGACTTGGTGATGGTATCTGACAGGGGTAAATAGGACATGGGGAGGGTATCTGATCTCACCTGTTTGGCTTTAGACTTGGTGATGGTATCTGACAGGGGTAAATAGGACATGGGAGGGTATCTGATCTCACCTGTTTGGCTTTAGACTTGGTGATGGTATCTGACAGGGGTAAATAGGACAGGGGAGGGTATCTGATCTCACCTGGTTGGCTTTAGACTTGGTGATGGTATCTGACAGGGGTAAATAGGACATGGGGAGGGTATCTGATCTCACCTGTTTGGCTTTAGACTTGGTGATGGTATCTGACAGGGGTAAATAGGACATGGGGAGGGTATCTGATCTCACCTGTTTGGCTTTAGACTTGGTGATGGTATCTGACAGGGGTAAATAGGAGAGGGGAGGGTATCTGATCTCACCTGTTTGGCTTTAGACTTGGTGATGGTATCTGACAGGGGTAAATAGGACAGGGGAGGGTATCTGATCTCACCTGTTTGGCTTTAGACTTGGTGATGGTATCTGACAGGGGTAAATAGGACAGGGGAGGGTATCTGATCTCACCTGTTTGGCTTTAGACTTGGTGATGGTATCTGACAGGGGTAAATAGGACAGGGGAGGGTATCTGATCTCACCTGTTTGGCTTTAGACTTGGTGATGGTATCTGACAGGGGTAAATAGGACAGGGGAGGGTATCTGATCTCACCTGTTTGGCTTTAGACTTGGTGATGGTATCTGACAGGGGTAAATAGGACAGGGGAGGGTATCTGATCTCACCTGTTTGTCTTTAGACTTGGTGACGGTATCTGACAGGGGTAAATAGGACAGGGGAGGGTATCTGATCTCACCTGTTTGGCTTTAGACTTGGTGACGGTATCTGACAGGGGTAAATAGGACAGGGGAGGGTATCTGATCTCACCTGTTTGGCTTTAGACTTGGTGACGGTATCTGACAGGGGTAAATAGGACAGGGGCGGGTATCTGATCTCATCTGTTTGGCTTTAGACTTGGTGACGGTATCTGACAGGGGTAAATAGGACAGGGGCGGGTATCTGATCTCACCTGTTTGGCTTTAGACTTGGTGACGGTATCTGACAGGGGTAAATAGGACAGGGGCGGGTATCTGATCTCACCTGTTTGGCTTTAGACTTGGTGACGGTATCTGACAGGGGTAAATAGGACAGGGGAGGGTATCTGATCTCACCTGTTTGGCTTTAGACTTGGTGATGGTATCTGACAGGGGTAAATAGGACAGGGGAGGGTATCTGATCTCACCTGTTTGGCTTTAGACTTGGTGATGGTATCTGACAGGGGTAAATAGGACAGGGGAGGGTATCTGATCTCACCTGTTTGTCTTTAGACTTGGTGATGGTATCTGACAGGGGTAAATAGGATAGGGGAGGGTATCTGATCTCACCTGTTTGGCTTTAGACTTGGTGCTGGTACCTGACAGGGGTAAATAGGACAGGGGAGGGTATCTGATCTCACCTGTTTGGCTTTAGACTTGGTGATGGTATCTGACAGGGGTAAATAGGACAGGGGAGGGTATCTGATCTCACCTGTTTGGCTTTAGACTTGGTGATGGTATCTGACAGGGGTAAATAGGACAGGGGAGGGTATCTGATCTCACCTGTTTGGCTTTAGACTTGGTGATGGTATCTGACAGGGGTAAATAGGACAGGGGAGGGTATCTGATCTCACCTGTTTGTCTTTAGACTTGGTGATGGTATCTGACAGGGGTAAATAGGATAGGGGAGGGTATCTGATCTCACCTGTTTGGCTTTAGACTTGGTGATGGTATCTGACAGGGGTAAATAGGACAGGGGAGGGTATCTGATCTCACCTGTTTGGCTTTAGACTTGGTGATGGTACCTGACAGGGGTAAATAGGACAGGGGAGGGTATCTGATCTCACCTGTTTGGCTTTAGACTTGGTGATGGTATCTGACAGGGGTAAATAGGACATGGGAGGGTATCTGATCTCACCTGTTTGGCTTTAGACTTGGTGATGGTATCTGACAGGGGTAAATAGGACAGGGGAGGGTATCTGATCTCACCTGGTTGGCTTTAGACTTGGTGATGGTATCTGACAGGGGTAAATAGGACATGGGGAGGGTATCTGATCTCACCTGTTTGGCTTTAGACTTGGTGATGGTATCTGACAGGGGTAAATAGGACATGGGGAGGGTATCTGATCTCACCTGTTTGGCTTTAGACTTGGTGATGGTATCTGACAGGGGTAAATAGGACAGGGGAGGGTATCTGATCTCACCTGTTTGGCTTTAGACTTGGTGATGGTATCTGACAGGGGTAAATAGGACAGGGGAGGGTATCTGATCTCACCTGTTTGGCTTTAGACTTGGTGATGGTATCTGACAGGGGTAAATAGGACAGGGGAGGGTATCTGATCTCACCTGTTTGGCTTTAGACTTGGTGATGGTATCTGACAGGGGTAAATAGGACATGGGAGGGTATCTGATCTCACCTGTTTGACTTTAGACTTGGTGATGGTATCTGACAGGGGTAAATAGGACAGGGGAGGGTATCTGATCTCACCTGTTTGGCTTTAGACTTGGTGATGGTATCTGACAGGGGTAAATAGGACAGGGGAGGGTATATGATCTCACCTGTTTGGCTTTAGACTTGGTGATGGTATCTGACAGGGGTAAATAGGACAGGGGAGGGTATCTGATCTCACCTGTTTGGCTTTAGACTTGGTGATGGTATCTGACAGGGGTAAATAGGACAGGGGAGGGTATCTGATCTCACCTGTTTGTCTTTAGACTTGGTGATGGTATCTGACAGGGGTAAATAGGACAGGGGAGGGTATCTGATCTCACCTGGTTGGCTTTAGACTTGGTGATGGTATCTGACAGGGGTAAATAGGACAGGGGAGGGTATCTGATCTCACCTGTTTGGCTTTAGACTTGGTGATGGTATCTGACAGGGGTTTCTTCTTCTCCTTCACAGCAGTCTTGGAGAACAGCTCTACGAACTCCTCAAAGTTTACATCAGGCTCCTGTATCTTGTCCCAGACCAGCGACGTGCTCACCTCTCTAGGATGAGGGAAGAGTTAGTGAGGTTGTGACTGTTGGATCTTTACTAAAAGATCCCAGAAATGTTCCAGATGCACAAAAAACCTTATTTCACTCAAATGATTTGCACATATTAGTTGACATCCCTGTTTAAGTCAGAATTTCTCCTTTATCAAGGTAATCCATCCACCTGACAGGTGTGGCATATCAAGAAGCTGATTAAAACAGCATGATCATTACACAGGTGCACCTCGTGCTGGGGACAATGCAAAGGCCACTCTAAAATATGTGCAGTTTTGTCACAACACAATGCAACAAATGTCTCGCTTTGACGATTCGTGCAATTGGTATGCTGACTGCAGGAACGTCCACCAGAGTCGTTGCCAGAGAATTTGTTCTCAACCAACTTGGGAGGCCTATGCCTTCCCAGGCCCCCCGCCTGTGCCCCCGGCTGCGCACCCAGCCAATCAGGTGAAATCCATATATTACGGCCTAATGTTTTTATTTAAATTGACCGATTTCCTTACATGAAACTGTAACTCAGTAAAATCTTTGAAATATTTACGCTTACATTGTTGTTCAGTAAACATATGAGCCCCAGTACTACACCTTGAGTGAGAAATATCGATGTCAATACTAAGTATCCATTCTACCATCAACCGATGTCAGTACTAAGTATTCTATCCACCATCAATTGATGTCAGTACTAAGTATCCATTCTACCATCAACCGATGTCAGTACTAAGTATTCTATCCACCATCAATTGATGTCAGTACTAAGTATCCATTCTACCATCAACCGATGTCAGTACTAAGTATCCATTCTACCATCAACCGATGTCAGTACTAAGTATTCTCTCCACCATCAATTGATGTCAGTACTAAGTATCCATTCTACCATCAATCGGTACCTGCAAAGCTCTTCTCCTGCCAATCAGAGGAAACAGGCCTCCAAAGCTCTTCTCCAGCCAATCAGAGAGGATGCAGACCTCCAAAGCTCTTCTCCAGCCAATCAGAGAGGATGCAGTCTGCTGTATGCTGCCTGCGCAACAACCGTTTTTCATTCAAACATCGGCTTCACTTCCAACACATCTTTCTTTAATTTCACTGTGTTAATGGTGTTTCTCAATATGCATTCTACCGTGCTCCACACACTGATGCTCCGAGTTCTCTTGAGTACGTTCATATGAGGACGAGAGTGTGGAGAACACATAAAACCATCAATTAGACCTTCAATCTCACGCTGAGCAGCACTCCCTCTACTGTATTACCTCACGCAGAGCAGCACTCCCTCTACTGTATTACCTCACGCAGAGCAGCACTCCCTCTACTGTATTACCTCACGCAGAAGAGCACTCCCCCTACTGTATTACCTCACGCCGAGCAGCACTCCCCCTACTGTATTACCTCACGCCGAGCAGCACTCCCCCTACTGTATTACCTCACGCCGAGCAGCACTCCCCCTACTGTATTACCTCAGCACTCCCCCTACTGTATTACCTCACGCCGAGCAGCACTCCCCCTACTGTATTACCTCACGCCGAGCAGCACTCCTACTGTATTACCTCACGCAGAGCAGCACTCCCCCCTACTGTATTACCTCACGCCGAGCAGCACTCCCCCTACTGTATTGCCTCACGCCGAGCAGCACTCCCCCTACTGTATTGTCTCAGCACTCCCCCTACTGTATTACCTCACGCCGAGCAGCACTCCCCCTACTGTATTACCTCACGCCGAGCAGCACCCCTACTGTATTACCTCACGCCGAGCAGCACTCCTACTGTATTACCTCACGCCGAGCAGCACTCCTACTGTATTACCTCACGCCGAGCAGCACTCCTACTGTATTACCTCACGCCGAGCAGCACTCCTACTGTATTACCGCAGCACTCCCCCTACTGTATTGCCTCAGCACTCCCCCTACTGTATTACCTCAGCACTCCCCCTACTGTATTACCTCAGCACTCCCCCTACTGTATTACCTCAGCACTCCCCCTACTGTATTACCTCAGCACTCCCCCTACTGTATTACCTCAGCACTCCCCCTACTGTATTACCTCAGCACTCCCCCTACTGTATTACCTCAGCACTCCCCCTACTGTATTACCTCAGCACTCCCCCTACTGTATTACCTCAGCACTCCCCCTACTGTATTACCTCAGCACTCCCCCTACTGTATTACCTCAGCACTCCCCCTACTGTATTACCTCAGCACTCCCCCTACTGTATTACCTCAGCACTCCCCCTACTGTATTACCTCAGCACTCCCCCTACTGTATTACCTCAGCACTCCCCCTACTGTATTACCTCAGCACTCCCCCTACTGTATTACCTCAGCACTCCCCCTACTGTATTACCTCAGCACTCCCCTACTGTATTACCTCAGCACTCCCCCTACTGTATTACCTCAGCACTCCCCCTACTGTATTACCTCAGCACTCCCCCTACTGTATTACCTCAGCACTCCCCCTACTGTATTACCTCAGCACTCCCCCTACTGTATTACCTCAGCACTCCCCCTACTGTATTACCTCAGCACTCCCCCTACTGTATTACCTCAGCACTCCCCCTACTGTATTACCTCAGCACTCCCCCTACTGTATTACCTCAGCACTCCCCCTACTGTATTACCTCAGCACTCCCCCTACTGTATTACCCCATGCTGAGCAGCACTCCCTCTACTGTATTGCCTCACGCTGAGCTGCACTCCCCCTACTGTATTACCTCACTCCGAGCAGCACTCCCCCTACTGTATTACCTCACGCCGAGCAGCACTCCCCCTAAATGTTATGCAAGGTAGATGTAAATTATTTTTGGGTATCTGGCTGGCTAACAGTAGCAGCCAGCCCCATCAACAGTAGCAGCCAGCCCCATCAACAGTAGCAGCTATCCCCATCAACAGTAGCAGCTATCCCCATCAACAGTAGCAGCTATCCCCATCAACAGTAGCAGCTAGCCCCATCAACAGTAGCAGCTATCCCCATCAACAGTAGCAGCTATCCCCATCAACAGTAGCAGCTAGCCAGTTATCCCCATCAACAGTAGCAGCTATCCCCATCAACAGTAGCAGCTATCCCCATCAACAGTAGCAGTTATTCCCATCAACAGTAGCAGCTATCCCCATCAACAGTAGCAGCTATCCCCATCAACAGTAGCAGCTATCCCCATCAACAGTAGCAGCTATCCCCATCAACAGTAGCAGCTATCCCCATCAACAGTAGCAGCTATCCCCATCAACAGTAGCAGCCATCCCCATCAACAGTAGCAGCTAGCCAGTTAGCCCCATCAACAGTAGCAGCTAGCCAGTTATCCCCATCAACAGTAGCAGCTAGCCAGTTAGCCCTAATAACAGTAGTAGCTAGCCAGTTAGCCCTATCAACAGTAGCAGCTAGCCAGTTAGCCCTAATAACAGTAGTAGTTAGCCAGTTAGCCCTTTTGACTTACTATGGGCTTGCTATCTATGCACATGTATGTATTGTAGGCAGGTAAATGTGCCAAAATTAACATAGTATGGATGTAACATATCAAGATTAAAATATTGCCTGAGCAGCACTCCCTCCCAGTTATCCCCATCAACAGTAGAAGCTAGCCAGTTAGCCCCATCAACAGTAGCAGCTAGCCAGTTAGCCCCATCAACAGTAGCAGCTAGCCAGTTAGCCCTATCAACAGTAGCAGCTAGCCAGTTAGCCCTATCAACAGTAGCAGCTAGCCAGTTAGCCCTATTAACAGTAGTAGCTAGCCAGTTAGCCCTTTTGACTTACTATGGGGCTTGCTATCTATGCACATTTATGTATTGTAGGCAGGTAAATGTGCCAACATTAACATAGTATGGATGTAACATATCAAGATTAAAATATTGCCTGAGCAGCACTCCCTCTACTGTATTGCCTCACGCCGAGCAGCACTCCCCCTAAATGTAAAGGTAAATTATTTGTGGGTATCTGGCCAGTTAGCCCCATCAACAGTAGCAGCTAGCCAGTTATCCCCATCAACATGAACAGGCAACATTTCATTCCGAAGTTGGCGATTACTTTCTCGCGCTTTAGCTCAAATAATGTCCGCCATTTGATTTCAAGAAACGTTGCATAGTGTACTCGTCATTTTTCTGTGCATACTTTGTTGAAACTTGATGCTTTATTTTATTTATTTTATTTTACCTTTATTTAACTAGGCAAGTCAGTTAAGAACAAATTCTTATTGTCAGTGACGGCCTAGTGGGTTAAAAATCTGTCGTTCAGTCAGCTCAGGGATTTGAACTTGCAACCTTCCGGTTACTAGTCCAACGCTCTAACCACTAGGCTACCCTGCCGCCCCAGTAGCATGCTGGGGCGGCAGGGGATGCTTTAAAAAAATATGTACAAAATGGCGTATCTGAGAAGTGTCCTCCGTTTCACATACTTTGATTTGGACTCGTACTCCGACCCTCCTGCATTTTGAGAAACAGCCTTGTCCACACTATCATAAACGCTGAACAGGATCCTCTTTAGTCGGGGACATGGTCTGGAACAATACAGCAAGGCCCACAAAGCTTCTCAGAATAAGACTGCAGATCTAGGATCAGTTTTCCATCTTTAATCATAATGAAGTGGAACTAAGACTCTTTATGACCTGATCCTAGATCACCACTCCTACTGAGACTATGACCTGATCCTAGATCACCACTCCTACTGAGACTCTTTATGACCTGATCCTAGATCACCACTCCTACTCTAAAGTCTTAGTGAATACAGGTCCAGATGTTTATGTAACTAGCATAGTTATGATAACTTTTTAGCATAAAGCTTTAGAAACAACTGCTGAAATAAAACAAACGTCTTGTTAAATACATTTGATTGATTGATTACTTTTTGTGTTGAGCTGAGTTGAGCTGTATCCTGGTCCAGTAGAGAGGTTTCATGGGTCTGGGGGGCTCCACCACTCCTTTCCGGGGAGGTTTCTCCTGGGCCATGCCTAGAGCATACAGTCCCATGGGCATCGGAGGGACCAGGGAGCCCAGGGCACATGGTGGAGGAGGGCCACAGCCAGGAGGAGGAGGAGGAGGAGGAGGTCCACCCATCCCAGGTAATGGTGGAGGGGGTGGGGGAGGGCCCATCCCTATCATCCCAGGTAAGGGAGGGGGTGGAGGTGCCATCCCCATGCCAGGGAGAGGAGGGGGTGGTGGGGGCATTGCACCCCCTGGTAGAGGAGGTGGAGGAGGTGGTGGGGGCATTGCACCCCCTGGTAGAGGAGGTGGAGGAGGTGGTGGGGGCATTGCACTCCCTGGTAGAGGAGGTGGAGGAGGTGGTGGAGGCATTGCACCCCCTGGTAGAGGAGGTGGAGGTGGTGGTGGAGGCATTGCACCCCCTGGTAGAGGAGGTGGAGGAGGTGGTGGAGGCATTGCACCCCCTGGTAGAGGAGGTGGAGGAGGTGGTGGGGGCATTGCACCCCCTGGTAGAGGTGGTGGTGGAGGAGGAGCCATGGAGTGACCAGGTAAAGGAGGTGGTGGGGGGGGTTTAATGCCACTCTGCTGCTGTTGGCACGTACAGACAAATGCTGGTGCAACCTTGGGGGAGAAGGGTATGGGTAGGGACAGGGCCAGTTCTGGG
Organism: Oncorhynchus mykiss; assembly: GCF_057628025.1. Classification (NCBI taxonomy): domain Eukaryota; kingdom Metazoa; phylum Chordata; class Actinopteri; order Salmoniformes; family Salmonidae; genus Oncorhynchus; species Oncorhynchus mykiss. Next base: position 62,873,081 of record NC_143044.1, on the reverse strand, counting down.
GGGAGTTTCAGGGAACAGGAGGAAGACCAAGAGGACTCTCCTCCAGCCTCGTTCACAAACAAGGGTGGCATCTGGTCCGGTAAAGGCACTTTAAACTTATAGCTTTCCTCCATAGGCGACGTCTGGACAGACTTGGCCTCCAGACAACTCAGGAGACAGTCAGTCTGTAGGTCTACATGACAGACCTCCTTCACTATCCTCTCCTCAGTCTGTAGGTCTACATGACAGACCTTCACCATCCTCTCTTCAGTCTGTAGGTCTACATGACAGACCTCCTTCACCATCCTCTCTTCAGTCTGTAGGTCTACATGACAGACCTCCCGGTACAGATCCCCCTCCACACCAGCCTCCGGCTCCATACTAATAATATCTCTGTCCAGCAGGGGGTGCTGTTCCTCCAGCTCAGCTATCTTAGTCCGCAGGTCCTCAATGGTCTGTTCTAACTGCTGGATCACATTGACGTGCTCCTCTTTCAGCTTCACTGTTTTCAGCACTGACTCCTCCTGGAGAGCGAGAGGGGGGGGGCCAAAGAGCGAGAGAGGGGGGGCCAAAGAGCGAGAGAGGGGGGGGGGCAGAGAGCGAGAGGAAAACAGTGTTCATATAAACCTTTAAAGCAATATGTTAACTGTTTTATAAACAGAAGGAGAACAATGTTATATTCAACGTATTCTTGTTAGAGGCAGGGCTTCTTGTAGAGGAGCTAAATGACTTCATATGGGACAAGATGGCAGTTTTCAGAAGGACAATACTTCAACAACAAGGAGCATCTCTAGGAGACACAGATAAGAGATAAACAAGGGAGAGGTCAGAGTCTGCCAGGTACTGGTCCACACACACCAAGACCCTCACTTAGAACTGCTATTAAGAGTATTCCACTAAACTAGTACAACTCTTAGTGGATGCTGCCCCCTTGTGGTTAATCAGGTGAAAGAGGCCAGGGCTATTTATGATGCTATTCTCTCCAAAGGGAAAGACTGTACAGTCCTATAGATAACCTCTCAGGTAGGGTTGGATGATTCCCTACTGACTAGGGAGACTAGGGAGAATAGGGTGACTGACCTGAAGTTGGCCGACTTCTTCCCTCTGATGTCTCTTCAGCCCCAAGATGGCTGCCTGGTGTTCTGTAGGAAGAGAGAGACGGGATACTTCTATATTATCACAACCAGAATACAATCACAACCATGCACGGTCAACTAGACCAGACCACTTTCTTGTATTAATCACTACCGGAATACAACCATGCAGTCAACTAGACCAGACAACATGCTACTGAATGATATGTGATACAATGATTACTTCAATTCACAATCCGTACCATCATGCATTGTGTTTCTTAGAATGAAATGAAAATTGACATTTAATGTGAACATCAAAAGTTGTTTAAAGCCTAATGTCATATCAAACCAATAGTTAGGGGAAAAGCAACATTACATCTAGCAGCCTGTTTTCTTTTAGGTGTTAGACTCAGCAGCAAGGACACACAGGATGTTTGTCGGGGGGGGGGGGGATGTTTGTCGGGGGGAAAGAGTACGGGATGTTTGCCGGGGGGAAAGAGTACGGGATGTTTGTCGGGGGGAAAGAGTACGGGATGTTTGTCGGGAGGAAAGAGTACGGGATGTTTGCCGGGGGGAAAGAGTACGGGATGTTTGCCGGGGGGAAAGAGTACGGGATGTTTGTCGGGAGGAAAGAGTACGGGATGTTTGCCGGGGGGAAAGAGTACGGGATGTTTGTCGGGAGGAAAGAGTACGGGATGTTTGTCGGGAGGAAAGAGTACAGGATGTTTGCCGGGGGGAAAGAGTACAGGATGTTTGTCGGGAGGAAAGAGTACAGGATGTTTGCCGGGAGGAAAGAGTACAGGATGTTTGTCGGGAGGAAAGAGTACAGGATGTTTGTCGGGAGGAAAGAGTACAGGATGTTTGTCGGGAGGAAAGAGTACAGGATGTTTGTCGGGAGGAAAGAGTACGGGATGTTTGTCGGGGGGAAATAGTACGGGATGTTTGCCGGGGGGAAAGAGTACGGGATGTTTGTCGGGGGGAAAGAGTACGGGATGTTTGCCGGGGGGAAAGAGTACGGGATGTTTGCCGGGGGGGGGGGGGATGTTTGTCGGGGGGAAAGAGTACGGGATGTTTGTCGGGAGGAAAGAGTACAGGATGTTTGTCGGGAGGAAAGAGTACAGGATGTTTGTCGGGAGGAAAGAGTACAGGATGTTTGTCGGGAGGAAAGAGTACAGGATGTTTGTCGAGAGGAAAGAGTACAGGATGTTTGTCGGGAGAAAGGGAGGGGAAAGCTGTGCTCAGAATATCAATCCATTTTTGCCTGCCTAAGCACTGACTCATTGTTGCTATGCAACCTTGGCCCTTTCAATAGCATGTGGGACTACAGACAGACAGCACATGACGAGCAAGTCCAAAAAGAAAGAGTTAAATGACCATGCAGAAACACATTCACAATGTAACTTACCTTCATCGCCCTCTAAAGGTATCAGAGCAGGAAAGAAGAGATCCAGATCAGAAACAAGTCTTTCCTTAAATCTACACTGTTGGGTTAAATTACCGCTGATCATATGTATCAAGGCACAGAGACGCAACGTCCTCTTAAAACCACTGGTATAAAACAGGAAGCTCAACTCTAACAGAACAAAAGCCGAGGCTACGAGCTCTCCACCCTGGCTAAGGGACGAGGCTACGAGCTCTCCACCCTGGCTAAGGGACGAGGCTACGAGCTCTCCACCCTGGCTAAGGGACGAGGCTACGGGCTCTCCACCCTGGCTAAGGGACGAGGCTACGGGCTCTCCACCCTGGCTAAGGGACGAGGCTACGGGCTCTCCACCCTGGCTAAGGGACGAGGCTACGGGCTCTCCACCCTGGCTAAGGGACGAGGCTACGGGCTCTCCACCCTGGCTAAGGGACGAGGCTACGGGCTCTCCACCCTGGCTAAGGGACGAGGCTACGGGCTCTCCACCCTGGCTAAGGGACGAGGCTACGGGCTCTCCACCCTGGCTAAGGGACGAGGCTACGGGCTCTCCACCCTGGCTAAGGGACGAGGCTACGGGCTCTCCACCCTGGCTAAGGGACGAGGCTACGGGCTCTCCACCCTGGCTAAGGGACGAGGCTACGGGCTCTCCACCCTGGCTAAGGGACGAGGCTACGGGCTCTCCACCCTGGCTAAGGGACGAGGCTACGGGCTCTCCACCCTGGCTAAGGGACGAGGCTACGGGCTCTCCACCCTGGCTAAGGGACGAGGCTACGGGCTCTCCACCCTGGCTAAGGGACGAGGCTACGAGCTCTCCACCCTGGCTAAGGGACGAGGCTACGAGCTCTCCACCCTGGCTAAGGGACGAGGCTACGAGCTCTCCACCCTGGCTAAGGGACGAGGCTACGAGCTCTCCACCCTGGCTAAGGGACGAGGCTACGAGCTCTCCACCCTGGCTAAGGGACGAGGCTACGAGCTCTCCACCCTGGCTAAGGGACGAGGCTACGAGCTCTCCACCCTGGCTAAGGGACGAGGCTACGAGCTCTCCACCCTGGCTAAGGGACGAGGCTACGAGCTCTCCACCCTGGCTAAGGGACGAGGCTACAAGCTCTCCACCCTGGCTAAGGAAGTTACAATTTCTAAATAGACTCCATCTGCAAAGTCAGCGCTAGTGAGAGTTAAAGGAGAAAACAAGTACAACAGTCTGAAGTTGGTAACTGTTTTGATGAGGGCACCTTCCCACCTTGGTAGAACGTATAACAATGTGTAATGAGACCTGGTCTGTTACAGTAGTTAGCTGTTTCAGATCTAGTCTCTACAGTATAATACTATCTATATGGATGTGGTGAGGGCCCCTACCCTCCTCGGTGTACATGAGGCCTGGTCTATCGTCTCCCGCAGGTCTGGGTGGGGGCCACAGGGTCTTAAGGTGCCCAGGGAGGGGGGCCCGGCCCTCAAAGTGTTCCATGGAGTGGGGGGGCTGGCTGACCGCTGCCCACGTGTACAGCTGGTCTTGCTGGGGGAGAGAGGGAGATAATATGGCATACATGAGGACATAAGATAAAATAGCATAAGGGGACAACAGAGGACAAAAGAGGAGATATAATGCTGTTAGGGGACAATAGGACATAAGAGGAGATATAATGCTGTTAGGGGACAATAGGACATAAGAGGAGATATAATGCTGTTAGGGGACAATAGGACATAAGAGGAGATATAATGCTGTTAGGGGACAATAGGAGATATAATGCTGTAAGGGGACAATAGAACAGTGGTTCCTCCTTTAAAAAGTTGTGAGCTTACGCCGCGGGACTTATAGGTAATTTGTGGTTTACTACGGTACCCTGCGTCAACACTTCATTGCTCCAGACCACCACAAGGGGGAGTTAGAACACTGATTATGCTTTTGGGTCCTACTGTGTCTCTAGCTGACAATGAATGGGCGACATAAACCGAAATGGAAACTGATAATTGTGCACGCCTTCAGTATTACTTACCAAAACTGTTACACTAAAGTTTTTATTAGTTAGGATTATTTATCTGGTGGTGGTGGTGGTGGTAACAACGTCTCACCCCATGTTTAAGAATGGCCTTTTTCTTGCTGATTTGTAACAATCTCCTAAATATTTAAGAGGCATTGCACTAATAAAAGGCACTGACCAGGGAAACGTTCTCGATGTTCTGGTCTTAGTGTCAGTCTGCAGGTTCAAACTAAAACAATGTAACTAATAATGTAGGAGACATGAGTCTCACTAGTGTTGAGTCATGTGCTGTTAAAAGTGGTGTAGGTAATTTAAAGAGAATATTGAAGTTAGAAGCAAAAGCCTACAACTATTTAAGCACCGTTTCACACTGGTCTTGATAAATTAATGAGATTGTTATTTGAACGTAATCTCGGTTTGGGTATTGGTTGGACTAGAATTAGAACATTTGGGTGTATAAATGTTATGCTATTAGCGTAACTTATTTTACTACGCAAGTCAACAAATTCTAATTTACAAGAACAGTCTACTCCTTCCTCCCTGTCGGGGACTTGAACCCCAGTCTCCCGCGTGCCCTGCCAGCACGACATTGGGATTCTTTAGCTAAATAGCCCAGTACTGTACTACCGACCGTTACGTTGTACAGCGCCATATTTTCCACTCCATCGTAACGGAAACCCAGAGGGTTTTTAGTTTTTCTTGGAGATAGAAACACCATAATATTAAATTAATTAATTAAGCGAGTACCAGTCAAAAGTTTGGACACACCTACTCATTCCAGGATTATTATTATTTTTTTAAAATGTTCTACATTGTAGAATAATAGTGAAGACATCATAACTATGAAATAACACATGAAATCAGTTAAGAACACATTTATTTACAAGGACAGTCTGCTCCTTTCTCCCTGTCGGGGAATTGAACCCCGGTGTCCCACATGCCCGAATTCTCTAGTACAGCAATTATTGAAGGTACTTGAGGTCACTGAGAAAGTCTGGACATGGCCTGCTCTCCCTTATGTAAGAAGTTAGGGACTTTCCCATGTTTACTTCAGTATGTATTGTAGGCTGTGTTTACTTGTCAGACTGCATAGTCACCTAATAAACAAATGCAGGTGGCTTTTCTTCAAACTGCTTTAAATGCTTTATTACCCGAATGTGAAAGCATATACTGTATAGTACTCTATTTCCTCGTCAGCATCTTTATGCTTTTGTTAATAAAATTATAAAAATCATCTTTCAAAATGCAGACGTTTTGATTTAGTTATGGATCCATAATGAATTACTATGGGAATAAATATCACTGAATTACAGAAATATTGGAACAAAGTTGTCTAACGAAGGCAAACAAATTGTTGCTTACTGGAAAATACTCCTTCAAACACACGGTCACGTTGTACAGCGTCATTATGGCTATTAGCAGGGCACGTTGTACAACGTCATTATGGCTATTAGCAGGGCTATATTAAGTCTCTCCAGAAATAATTCTAAATAACAAACCGGCTTTATTTACAAATTAGTGAAAATGTCTCACCTCATGTTCAAGAACTTCATTTTTCCTCACTCACTCGAGGTTTAATGAAAATGAAATCTCCAATATAGTTACTTTTTAAACAAAGTGATTATTATTAATTCATTCATTTAGAATTATATTAAAGTCCCTTAGATATTCTCACAGACCCTAGCGGAAAATGCCCCTTAGATATTAATTTAGTCCTCCAATGATCTAAATGTAATTATTGGTGGAGAATCAAGTCATTGAAAAAAATATATTTAGATATACTATAGGCCTAGCATAGGCAAAATGAGTATTGGTTACACTACAATTGGGGTGTGGAAATGTTATGCCCCTTAGATATTAATGTAGAAACCTCCAATCCTCTTATACTGTAGCCTACTCCCGACCGCCACGTTGTACAGCGCAATATTTTCCACCTTAACGGAAACCCTGAAAAGTTTCAATTTTTCTCAGAATAGAAAATATTATATTAATCACATTTCTTAAAATCAATCCATGTACTACGTTATTACAGAAAATATATAATGGCATAAGGGGACAATAAAGGACATTCCCTATTTAGTGCACTATGGGCCCTATTCCCTATTTAGTGCACTATGGGCCCTATTCCCTATTTAGTGCACTATGGGCCCTTTTCCCTATTTAGTGCACTATGGGTCCTGGTCCAAAATAGTGCACTATAAAGGGAATAGGGTGCCATTATTCATTCTACAATCATAAGTCAACCAATCACATGGACTAATCCCATTTCAGATGGAAAACTCTCGTCTTGGATGCTGAGTGCAAGTGACATCACATGCCGTGTGTACTCAACCATGTTAGATCGAAGAACAAAAGGACCTGTCCCAAATGTCCCCTGATCAAAAGTAGTGCACTACCATAGGGAATAGGGTGCTACCATACTTTGGACAGAGACACAGCCTTGTGCATATTGCTCCCATGCTAACCTGCAGGTGCTCAAATAGGTTGCATTTCCTGCGGACGGTCTGTTTGAGTTTGAGCCATGCTAGGTCCAGCCTCCTCTCCCTCTCCTCCCCTCTTCCCTGGCCGTTGATGGTTAGTAGCTCTCGGACTAGCTCAGGAACCCGAGACAGCACCACACACTCAGAGGCCCCCACATCATCATTAGCTAGAGCCAGGGAGGAGGAGGAAGAGCCCCCATCGGTCTCTGACATATACGCCATGTCCTTGTCTGCTTTAATCTGTCAGTTCCTGGACAGAATATTGAATTTTATGGCGCATAGCCTCCGGACTCCGCTCTCTGCACTTCCTGTTTGGAACATGTAGGTAGGTATTCCATCATCGCCAAGACCGCTGAGGGAATAATGTGGAGTTTGCATTTTAGAAAAATAAAATCAACAAATCCCTCGAGGTGGTAAACGGTGGTGTTTTATTCCTCAGGGATGTAAACGGTGGTGTTTTTTCCCTCTGCTCTGCTGTTCTCTATTCCTCTTCTGACAATGCAGTGAGTTACTGCCAGTCTGACACTTCTTTCCTGTCACCGGTCTGCGATACTGAGAACTCCCAAAGACGCTGCATCCTCTGTGAAACTGCAGCAGTCCCCAGAAACATTGGGCGTCGCTGCCCTCCCCTCCTGTTCTCATGGTAACTCTGACCAGTCCAGACTCAGAGAGCCTGATATAGTGGACTGGTCTCTTCTCCCTGCTGTCATTGTAGCTTCAGGCAAGTCACCGGGTTTTTGCACAGGCTGATGGGACGGCTTGCAGTCAGATCAGGTTGCTTTATGACTACGCTTTCTCCTTCTCTATACTGCTGCTCTGTGCTGCACAGGGAGGAGAGGGGAGAGGGCAGTGGCAGAGAATGATCAGATATTCACAGGTCAAAGCCTGAGAGCTGCCCTGTCCCATCCTTTCCTGTCTGTAATCAGCTACACTTTGCCTTAGTGTTCCCATGACCAGATTAGGGCATCAGGCTACAATCTGAAACCGGTCACATCTGTATACCTCTGAGGAGAACATAAGTCAGGCAGGGAGGGAGTGCAAAAGGGCTGTCGTTCTCTGTTATAGCTAAACATGCAGCAGTACAGTGTTCACACAGCTAGCCAGGAGACTGGTCCCTCCAGAGAGACACAGTGTACCAACAGCTAGCCATGAGGCTGGTCCCTCCAGAGAGACACACTGTACCAACAGCTAGCCAGGAGACTGGTCCCTCCAGAGAGACACACGGTACCAACAGCTAGCCAGGAGACTGGTCCCTCCAGAGACACACTGTACCAACAGCTAGCCAGGAGACTGGTCCCTCCAGAGAGACACACTGTACCAACAGCTAGCCAGGAGACTGGTCCCTCCAGAGACACGCTGTACCAACAGCTAGCCAGGAGACTGGTCCCTCCAGAGAGACACAGTGTACCAACAGCTAGCCATGAGGCTGGTCCCTCCAGAGAGACACACTGTACCAACAGCTAGCCAGGAGACTGGTCCCTCCAGAGAGACACACGGTACCAACAGCTAGCCAGGAGACTGGTCCCTCCAGAGAGACACACTGTACCAACAGCTAGCCAGGAGACTGGTCCCTCCAGAGACACGCTGTACCAACAGCTAGCCAGGAGGCTGGTCCCTCCAGAGAGACACACTGTACCAACAGCTAGCCAGGAGACTGGTCCCTCCAGAGAGACACGCTGTACCAACAGCTAGCCAGGAGGCTGGTCCCTCCAGAGAGACACGCTGTACCAACAGCTAGCCAGGAGGCTGGTCCCTCCAGAGAGCCACTAAGAACACTGACTCCGCATCCTCAAGCATTTCTGACTTTCACTGTGGCATTGTCACCATAACAACAAGGTGGCTCTTGTTGCAGGTAGCATCACAGCCATTAGCGTTGTGGTATAGAGCTCAGAGCACTCGAACTCAGCAGAACCATACCTAAAGGGCATAGCGGCCGGCCGACACCCAGAGGGCATAGCGACTTACCGACATCCAGAGGGCATAGCGACTGGCCGACACACAGAGGGCATAGCGGCCGGCCGACATCCAGAGGGCATAGCGACTGACCGACATCCAGAGGGCATAGCGACTGACCGACACCCAGAGGGCATAGCGACTGACCGACACACAGAAGGCATAGCGACTGACCGACACACAGAAGGCATAGCGACTGACCGACACCCAGAGGGCATAGCGACTGACCGACATCCAGAGGGCATAGCGACTGACCGACACCCAGAGGCCATAGCGACTGACCGACATCCAGAGGGCATAGCGACTGACCGACATCCAGAGGGCATAGCGACTGACCGACACCCAGAGGGCATAGCGACTGGCCGACACCCAGAGGGCATAGCGGCCGGCTGACACCCAGAGGGCATAGCGACTTACCGACATCCAGATAGCATAGTGTAATCAGCGATGAAACTTGATTTAATTTCTTACTGGTAAGGAACGCACAGCATTTTGTACGGAGTAGCCTACTCTGCTGACTCAAATCAATAAAAACGACGTCTGATCGCTATAAAAGGCCTTCGAAAAGGGGAGACAAATACATTATAAACGTCCATCCAACCTAGAGGAGGAAATTATTGTCCCAAAACAAACTGAAGTGTCACTGACCCAACGATAAAGACAGTGAATATGCACGATTTTCTTCGCTGGTGCTAATAAGATAAGCTACAAAAAAATAAGATAAGCTACTCAATTAAGTTAAGAATTGTGATAACTAAAAGACCGATTGGAGTCTTTTCATTGTCTTCTCGTTACAGCAATAGTAATTTGCTTTCCAAACAGTTTTTCCGTGAATGTATTTTTAAAATATTGCGATACGCATGACTGGGTTGCAAAACGACAATGTGTTTGGTATTTGCAGCGCTGCTGCCCAAAACGACAATATGTTTGGTATTTGCAGCTCTGCTGCCCAGATTGCAGGCCCTTCTTACTCTAGGCTTAAAACAATCAACAGCTTAACGTAGCTAATGATCCTCTGTGGCCAAGTTGTGCTTTCTGGTGTAGTAGCCTATTTTAAATGATTGTATTTATTTATATATATATTATATTATATATATATATTATATGTTAACGGTGTAGCAGACGATAGTATATTTTTGAACATGTTGTGTTAATTGTGACGGGCTCAAGTTTTACAGGTACGGCACCCCACTATTTATTTCACCAAGACGCCGTACCAGACCGCCTTACTTTCACCCCTGAGTGTAACGGTAACAGAAGACTTGCGGTGTGCTGCAGACTGATGCAGATACCCAGCATGGACGATGCTGTGATAAGGTGGTACTCGGGTTACAAAAGGCTGCTGGGAAATGTAGTCCAACCACGACACACTGGGCAGATGGTGTGTGTGCGTGCGCGTGTCAGAGCTCTTTGAAGACACCATCACATCACAGCCAAAAGACATGCCAACCAATCACCTCCAACAACACAGATAACATGATCCCTCCAAATGGGAATATGCTAATTTTAAGAGACTAAACCAGGGGAATATTTACTGTCTAACATACTGCATAACACAATGGGACTGAACCAGGGGAATATTTACTGTCTAACATACTGCATAACACAATGGGACTGAACCAGGGGAATATTTACTGTCTAGCATATTGCATAACACAATGGGACTGAACCAGGGGAATATTTAATGTCTAGCATACTGCATAACACAATGGGACTGAACCAGGGGAATATTTACTGTCTAACATACTGCATAACACAATGGGACTGAACCAGGGGAATATTTACTGTCTAACATACTGCATATCATAACACAATGGGACTGAACTTTATTTATTTAAAGAGGCAAGTCAGTGTTTACAATGACGGCCTGCCCCGGCAAAACCTGGACGATGCTGGGACAATTGGGCACCGCCCTATGGGACACAGCCTGGACTCGAACCAGAGACTGTAGTGAACGTATCAGATGCAGTGCCTTAGACAGCTGTGCCACTCGGGAAGTAACAGTGGGCCCTGACCTCTGGTACCTGTCCTGCTCCAGACCTAATCTAGAACACTTGATCCTAATAATTAAGTAGAATCGGGTAACTACAGTTGGAGTGAAAACCTACAGGAGGGTCTCTCTCCAGAAACAGGGTTGGAGTGAAAACCTACAGGAGGGTCTCTCTCCAGGAACAGGGTTGGAGTGAAAACCTACAGGAGGGTCTCTCTCCAGGAACAGGGTTGGAGTGAAAACCTACAGGAGGGTCTCTCTCCAGGAACAGGGTTGGAGTGAAAACCTACAGGAGGGTCTCTCTCCAGGAACAGGGTTGGAGTGAAAACCTACAGGAGGGTCTCTCTCCAGGAACAGGGTTGGAGTGAAAACCTACAGGAGGGTCTCTCTCCAGGAACAGGGTTGGAGTGAAAACCTACAGGAGGGTCTCTCTCCAGGAACAGGGTTGGAGTGAAAACCTACAGGAGGGTCTCTCTCCAGGAACAGGGTTGGAGTGAAAACCTACAGGAGGGTCTCTCTCCAGGAACAGGATATGACACTCACGTGGAACTTGCATGGCGCAGCGAGTTGTGGGTTGGACCCTCCTATTGTGTCTCTGAAGCAGTCAGTGAAGGGTAGCAACAGACCCATGGCCAGAATCCGAGAACACAGCTTCTCAGCTTCCTCTGGCTGGGCATCTTCCTGTTGCAGGAACAACTTCTCTAGGAGAGTACGACCTGGAGGTAGAGAGAGAGACATCAATATTACTACAGTCTAACAACTTCTCTAGGAGAGTACGACCTGGAGGTAGAGAGAGAGACGTCAATATTACTACAGTCTAACAACTTCTCTAGGAGAGTACGACCTGGAGGTAGAGAGAGAGACATCAATATTACTACAGTCTAACAACTTCTCTAGCAGAGTACGACCTGGAGGTAGAGACATCAATATTACTACAGTCTAACAACTTCTCTAGGAGAGTACGACCTGGAGGTAGAGCGAGAGAGACATCAATATTACTACAGTCTAACAACTTCCCTAGCAGAGTACGACCAGGAGTTAGAGACATCAATATTACTACAGTAGACCTAGAGTCAATGTGTGTGTGTGTGATATATATATATATATTTTAAAAACACGTCCCTTTTTCAGGACCCTGTCATTCAAAGATCATTCATAGAAATACAAATAACTTCACAGATCTTCATTGTAAAGGATTTAAACACTGTTTCCCATGCTTGTTCAATGAACCATAAACAATTAATGAACATGCACCTGTGGAACGGTCGTTAAGACACCAACAGCTTACACACGGTAGGCAATTAAGGTCACAGTTATGAATATTTAGGACACTAAAGAGGCCTTTCTACTGACTTGAAAAACACCAACAGAAAGATGCCCAGGGTCCCTGCTCATCTGTGTGAACGTGCCTTAGACATGCTGCAAGGAGGCATGAGGACTGCAGATGTGGCCTGGGCAATTTATTGCAATGTCCGTACTGTGAGACACATAAGACAGCGCTACAGGGAGACATGACGGACAGCTGATCGTCCTCGTAGTGGAAGAACACCTGCACAGGATCGGTACATCTGAACATCATACCTGCGGGACAGGTACAGGACAGCAACAACTGCCTGAGTTACACCAGGAACGCACAATCCCTCCATCAGTGCTCAGACTGTCCACAATGGGCTGAGAGAGGCTGGACTGAGGGCTTGTAGGCCTGTTGTAAGGCAGGTCCTCACCAGACATCACCGACAACAGCATTGTCTATGGGCACAAACCCACCATCGTTGGACCAGACAGGACTGGCAAAGTGCTCTTCACTGACGAGTCGCGGTTTTGTCTCACCACGTGTGATGGTCGGATTTACGTTTATCATCGAAGGAATGAGCGTTACACCGAGGCCTGTACACTGGAGCGGGATCGAGTTGGAGGTAGAGGGTCTGTCATGGTCTGGGGCGGTGTGTCGCATCATAGGACTGAGCTTGTTGTCATTGCAGGCAATCTCAACACTGTGCGTTACAGGGAAGACATCCTCCTCCCTTCCTGCAGGCTCATCCTGACATGACCCTCCAACATGACAATGCCACCCGCCATACTGCTCGTTCTGTGCGTGACTTCCTACAAGACAGGAATGTCAGTGTTCTGCCATGGCCAGCGAAGAGGCCGGATATAAATCCCATTGAGCACTTTTGGGACCTGTTGGATCGGAGGGTGAGGGCTAGGGCCTGTCATGACGTTGGCCTGGGGGGTATGTTTATGACAGTCATAAATACCTCTCCCCCCTTTTTCCTCTCTCTACCCTACTGAGGTTACATTTAAAAACCCCTTGGTTAACATAGAGATTCTGGGAACATCAGAAGGTGGGGGGAAATGAACTATATTCTGGTAATCCGAACAATTGAACATATGCGGTGGTACTTAATGAATATGATGTCAGTTCGGTTGTCATCTGAGACATTCTCATCAATGATAGGATGACAGTGTAAAGTCCGCACATTGTAGTTATCGAATTCACATGGAATTGTTATTCAATTTAAATGTTTGAATATAAAATTATTGGTGAAAAGATTAAATGTAATTTTAGCTTCCAAATGAGAGATTTGGGTTTTCATAAGGTTAGGGCTCTGCTCAATTAGTGGCCATCCCCTGTGAAGAGACATGGGCTGTAAACTATGAACACACACCCTTCTCCCGCCACTATATAAAGCCTTGACGAAAATGTAACCTGTTCCGAGGATGTGAGGACGTTAAAAGGACTAACATGTCCTGTTCCTGGTACATTAGGATGACGATCCGATGTAAGAATGGTTCAGATAATAACTACAGAACGAAGCCAACCTCAGCGTGAGCTTTGGTTGCAAATGGTATGAACTTTGAACTCTTATTCACTACAGAAGTGATACCTCCTAGCCGTTGAGTTAGCAACAGCAGATGCAAACGAGGGTTAGGAAAGAACAGACAGAGTATCCCGTCTATCACCCAACGACGTTACTACAACGTTTCTCGTTCACCACCAGAGACACTCTTCAAAGGACAAAGAACTCGGTTTGGCAACTCGGCCATCCATCTACCACCAACCTACCGAAGCGCAGCCCAGAGTAAATATTTATTGCATTTTCCTTTTCCAAATGGGCGGTAATTTAGAATGCATAAGATACTGTATTTATGATAGCACAGCTTCTCCCTTTTTCCCTCAGTCTTCCCGCTCTTTCACTCAAACCCAGCCCCTTTTCTTTTGTGTAACAAGCTGTCATATCTGTTCCGCCCGCTAGGGATGTTTTCCTTTATGACAATTTGTAATCAAGGTATGATTCATTCTGTGTATATGTAATTCTGTGTGATTAGTTAGGTATTTAGTAAATAATTAATTAAACCCAATGTTGTATTGCTGATTCAACTTGTTAGCCAGGGCTTGTGAACATAACCAAGAATTTACCATTTTCAGATGAGACGGACATAAGGTGACGATTAATATTGACTGCTATTGTTGTAAAATATTACTAGGTCTTTAAGAGTTTATTCGGAAGATAACTGCTCTATAAATATTATTTTGTGGAGCAGCGACTTTCTAGTTAATTACATTTACATGATTAGCTCAATCAGGTAATATTAATTACAGAGAAAGGATTTTATAGACTGGCATGTCATATCACTTAATCCGGCATAGGCAAAGACACGACAGGCCATTCCCCTTCAGAAATGTCTGGGAACAGGTGCAGGTGCCTTGGTGAAAGAGTGGGGTAACATCTCACAACAAGAACTGGTAAATCTGGTGCAGTCCATGAGGAGGAGATGCACTGCAGTACTTAATGCAGCTGGGGGCCACACCAGATACTTACTGTTACTTTTGACCCCCCCCCCCCCCCCTTGTTCAGGGTCACATTCCATTTCTGTTAGTCACATGTCTGTGGAACTTGTCCAGTTTGTCTCAGTTGTTGTATCTTATGTTCATACAAATATTTACACATGTTACGTTTGCTGAAAATAAACACAGTTGACAGTGAGAGGACATTTATTGTTTTGCTGAGTATCTCTTTTCCTTCCTCCTCCCATGGCACTTCAACTTGACAGCGTGTTAAATGAATAAAGTCTGAAGGTGATACTTCTTTAGTGCTGATAACAAGCACCGCCAGCCAGAACAGTCTGCCGCCAGGGTGGCGACGTCAGAATAGTCTATATAGAAGCCTGTAAAAGACTAGCAGCAACCCTACATTCTAAAAGTAAGGAATAGAGAAGAACATTTTTACATATCCCACCTAAAGGTTCTAGAGCCATCCCGCCTAAAAGTTCTAGAGCCATCCCGCCTAAAAGTTCTAGAGCCATCCCGCCTAAAGGTTCTAGAGCCATCCCGCCTAAAAGTTCTAGAGCCATCCCGCCTAAAAGTTCTAGAGCCATCCCGCCTAAAAGTTCTAGAGCCATCCCGCCTAAAAGTTCTAGAGCCATCCCGCCTAAAAGTTCTAGAGCCATCCCGCCTAAAAGTTCTAGAGCCATCCCGCCTAAAAGTTCTAGAGCCATGCCGCCTAAAAGTTCTAGAGCCATCCCGCCTAAAAGTTCTAGAGCCATCCCGCCTAAAAGTTCTAGAGCCATCCCGCCTAAAAGTTCTAGAGCCATCCCGCCTAAAGGTTCTAGAGCCATCCCGCCTAAAGGTTCTAGAGCCATCCCGCCTAAAGGTTCTAGAGCCATCCCGCCTAAAAGTTCTAGAGCCATGCCGCCTAAAGGTTCTAGAGCCATGCCGCCTAAAGGTTCTAGAGCCATGCCGCCTAAAGGTTCTAGAGCCATGCCGCCTAAAGGTTCTAGAGCCATCCCGCCTAAAGGTTCTAGAGCCATCCCGCCTAAAGGATTTTAGGATGGTGGGAGGAGACTGGAATGGAAGAACACACTGTATATAGAGAGGCACATTCCCTGAAGGATAACATCCATATACCAGAAACCCAAAAGCCAAAATGGCAACCAGCCACATGGTGATATCGACATGCATTTTAACACACACACAACAAAGTGAATGTATAGACGAGGCTCTAGTTATGTCCTCTCCTCTATCATCAGTCCTGTCTGTGTCTCCAGTAGAGCTGCTGAACCAACAGGGCTAATTATATTACAGCTGGCCCGTTAGTTAATATGGACAGAACTAATGAATGGCCTTTTAAAAAAACGCCACCACTGGTTGTCATGACACCCAAGCTACATCTGAAATGGCACCCTGTTCCCTATGTAGTGCACTACATTTGACCAGGACTCATAGGGTTCCAGTCAACAGTAGTGCACTATGCAGGGCTCTGGTCAACAGTAGTGCACTATATAGGGAATAGGGCTCTGGTCAACAGTAGTGTTCTATATAGGGAATAGGGCTCTGGTCAACAGTAGTGTTCTATATAGGGAATAGGGCTCTGGTCAACAGTAGTGTTCTATATAGGGAATAGGGCTCTGGTCAACAGTAGTGTTCTATATAGGGAATAGGGGGCCATTAGAGACTATGTGAAAATAAGACTACTAAAGAGGCAATGATGCATGGCCTATCTTCACCCCTGGTTGTCATGACACCCCGATATTATGGGATATGATCTGGGGCCTATTCAGGACGATGTACCAATACAGGCCTTTCAGATACAATTCTATGACGTAGAGCAGATCGACTGTCAGACAGAATAGGGAATCATACCATCAGATCCTTTCATTGTATTTCTATCTACAGTTCAAAACATGTCATCACTAAATTCCCCCACTGGTAAGCAGCATTTTGGTTCGCTGCTGAAGTAGCTACAGCACTCCTGAAGTAATTCAAAGACGCCCATTCTGAGGATTAGAGTCAGAATATAATTTTACAGTAGATGGCAGGAGAAGAGGGGAGAGGGAGAGAGGGAGGGAAGGAGGGAGAAGGAACGGAAGAAGGGAGTAGTACAGATTTAGAGAGGAGAGCAGTTCTAATATTAGAGGGTTGAGTAAAAGAGCTGCTCATGAACTGTGTGATGACACACACGCTCCATCGACTCCAACGGGTGGAGACCGACCCTGAAGCGCTCCGACGGGTGGAGACCGACCGTGAAGCGCTCCGACGGGTGGAGACCGACCGTGAAGCGCTCCGACGGGTGGAGACCGACCGTGAAGCGCTCCGACGGGTGGAGACCGACCGTGAAGCGCTCCGACGGGTGGAGACCGACCGTGAAGCGCTCCGAAGGGCGGAGACCGACCGTGAAACAGACTAAAGGGTCCTTTTCCAACAATGCAGTTAAAGATAACATGGCTACATACAGGAAGTACCAGGTAATAACGTGGCTATATACAGGAAGTACCAGGTAATAACGTGGCTATATACAGGAAGTACCAGGTAATAACATGGCTATATACAGGGAGTACCAGGTAATAACATGGCTATATACAGGAAGTACCAGGTAATAACATGGCTATATACAGGGAGGTAATAACATGGCTATATACAGGGAGTACCAGGTAATAACATGGCTATATACAGGGAGGTAATAACATGGCTATATACAGGGAGGTAATAACATGGCTATATACAGGGAGGTAATAACATGGCTATATACAGGGAGGTAATAACATGGCTATATACAGGGAGCACCCGGTAATAACATGGCTATACACAGGAAGTACCAGGTAATAACATGGCTATATACAGGAAGTACCAGGTAATAACATGCTATATACAGGAAGTACCAGGTAATAACATGGCTATATACAGGAAGTACCAGGTAATATTGGTCAACAGTAGGGATTCTTCAATGTAGTGTTTGTTGTAATTCAATAACAAGACGACTCGTTTAAATGTTGCCCCTTGAGAAGTAATGCACCAAGCAGTTAGACTGCAAGACACCCTCCGCAAAAACGTCAAACAATTAGATTTCTAATGTTATCTTAGATTCAGTCGGACTATTTTGACTAAGTGTACTTGTTGCTACAGGGTCTCAAGTGTGAATTTTTTTTTGTTGACTATTTTCTCTTGTATTTCGAGCAGAGATATTTTAAGTAAACAACCACAGACGTTTTATTTCCCTTGCTAGCCAAGATCTGCAAGGATCAAACAATCTGTCTGCTGACGCCTTAAAAGGCACCTCACTTCTATTGATGTAATGCAGCATGAAAGCTCTGTCTGTCACCCCCTCCCCCATACACACCATGCTCTGCACAACACACTAATCACCACGTTTCCATGGTGTTGGCTCCATGGTGTTGGTGTGTGTGTGTGTGTTCAAACCAACAATAAAATGTGCTATCCTGGAGCCAAAGCTCACAGCTCATACAAACTACAAATAAATGAACATCTTGTCAGTTGTCAGACTCCTGTCTAGTGACATGCATCAGAAACCTTTTGAAGCACAGACGTAAAACTCATTCCACCGAGGGTCGAGTGTCTGTAGGTTCTCACTCCTCCCTTGTACTTGGTTGATGAATTAAGGTCAGTAATTAGTGAACAACTCCCCCTCACCTGGTGGTCCAGGTCTGAATTGAAGGGAAAGAACCAGCAGGCTCTAGGCCCTACATGGAATGAGTTTGACATCCCTGCTTTAAAGCATGAAATATTAACCTTGTCCAGCCAAGACCAGGGACGAGGAGGGACGGACCGACCGAAAGTCACGACAGGAGGGAGCGACTGACCGAGCGAGGGGTCACGTCAAGAGGGAGCGACCGGCCACGTCAGGAGGGGAGGGAGGGAGGGAGGGAGGGAGCGACCGACCGAGGGGTCAGGGAGGGAGGGAGCGACCAACCGAGGGGTCAGGTCAGGAAGGACTCTATCTCCTGTCACCCTCTCCAGTAGAAACACATTTAATTTGGTCCGTCCGTCCCTCTCTTCCATTAGTTCACAGTTCGAGAGCTGAGGCCCAAAACAAAGAATCACTGTCCCTCTTCACCAACTGACCACAACACATCTCAATAGCCACAGCTGTTTGTTTATGCTAAGTACTTAGTGGAGGAATGAACTGTCCAGGCCAAATACTGTCTATCATTCATCCTACTGTAGCCACGTCTAGACCGAGTAGTTACTGTAGCCACGTCTAGACCGAGTAGTTACTGTAGCCACGTCTAGACCGAGTAGTTACTGTAGCCACGTCTAGACCGAGTAGTTACTGTAGCCACGTCTAGACCGAGTAGTTACTGTAGCCACGTCTAGACCGAGTAGTTACTGTAGCCACGTCTAGACCGAGTAGTTACTGTAGCCACGTCTAGACCGAGTAGTTACTGTAGCCACGTCTAGACGGAGTAGTTACTGTAGCCACGTCTAGATGGAGTAGTTACTGTAGCCACGTCTAGATGACTAGTTACTGTAGCCACGTCCAGATGAGTAGTTACTGTAGCCACGTCCAGACCGAGTAGTTACTGTAGCCACGTCTAGACCGAGTAGTTACTGTAGCCACGTCTAGATGACTAGTTACTGTAGCCACGTCCAGATGAGTAGTTACTGTAGCCACGTCCAGACCGAGTAGTTACTGTAGCCACGTCCAGACCGAGTAGTTACTGTAGCCACGTCTAGACCGAGTAGTTACTGTAGCCACGTCCAGACCGAGTAGTTACTGTAGCCACGTCTAGATGACTAGTTACTGTAGCCACGTCTAGATGACTAGTTACTGTAGCCACGTCTAGACGAGTAGTTACTGTAGCCACGTCCAGACCGAGTAGTTACTGTAGCCACGTCTAGATGACTAGTTACTGTAGCCACGTCTAGATGACTAGTTACTGTAGCCACGTCTAGATGACTAGTTACTGTAGCCACGTCTAGACGAGTAGTTACTGTAGCCACGTCCAGACCGAGTAGTTACTGTAGCCACGTCTAGATGACTAGTTACTGTAGCCACGTCTAGATGACTAGTTACTGTAGCCACGTCTAGACGAGTAGTTACTGTAGCCACGTCCAGACCGAGTAGTTACTGTAGCCACGTCTAGATGACTAGTTACTGTAGCCACGTCTAGATGACTAGTTACTGTAGCCACGTCTAGATGACTAGTTACTGTAGCCACGTCTAGATGAGTAGTTACTGTAGCCACGTCTAGATGACTAGTTACTGTAGCCACGTCTAGATGACTAGTTACTGTAGCCACGTCTAGATGACTAGTTACTGTAGCCACGTCTAGATGAGTAGTTACTGTAGCCACGTCTAGATGACTAGTTACTGTAGCCACGTCTAGATGACTAGTTACTGTAGCCACGTCTAGATGACTAGTTACTGTAGCCACGTCTAGATGACTAGTTACTGTAGCCTCGTCTAGATGAGTAGTTACTGTAGCCACGTCTAGAGGGAGCAGTTAACACATCCTAGACATCTAAACATCTAAATAAACAGGAGAAAATAACATTGGATGAATCAGGTGGATAATTATACTCATTGCTTGATTGCTATTCAGAAAAGTTCCATTAATATTGTGAACATGGGTAAGATGAGAGAACTTGAGTTTTGTTCTGTTTCTACTAAACTGAGACAGCCAAGTGTGCAGCTTGAAACAAGGACACAGTGAGAGAAACCCTTTAACACAGCAGCTAGCCTCCACACTGTAGTCCCACAACAGCAGCTAGCCTCCACACTGTAGTCCCACAACAGCAGCTAGCCTCCACACTGTAGTCCCACAACAGCAGCTAGCCTCCACACTGTAGTCCCCCAACAGCAGCTAGCCTCCACACTGTAGTCCCACAACAGCAGCTAGCCTCCACACTGTAGTCCCACAACAGCAGCTAGCCTCCACACTGTAGTCCCACAACAGCAGCTAGCCTCCACACTGTAGTACCACAACAGCAGCTAGCCTCCACACTGTAGTCCCACAACAGCAGCTAGCCTCCACACTGTAGTCCCCCAACAGCAGCTAGCCTCCACACTGTAGTTCCACAACAGCAGCTAGCCTCCACACTGTAGTCCCACAACAGCAGCTAGCCTCAACACTGTAGTCCCACAACAGCAGCTAGCCTCCACACTGTAGTCCCACAACAGCAGCTAGCCTCCACACTGTAGTCCCACAACAGCAGCTAGCCTCCACACTGTAGTCCCACAACAGCAGCTAGCCTCCACACTGTAGTACCACAACAGCAGCTAGCCTCCACACTGTAGTCCCACAACAGCAGCTAGCCTCCACACTGTAGTCCCACAACAGCAGCTAGCCCCCACACTGTAGTACCACAACAGCAGCTAGCCTCCACACTGTAGTCCCACAACAGCAGCTAGCCTCCACACTGTAGTCCCACAACAGCAGCTAGCCTCCACACTGTAGTCCCACAACAGCAGCTAGCCCCCACACTGTAGTACCACAACAGCAGCTAGCCTCCACACTGTAGTACCACAACAGCAGCTAGCCTCCACACTGTAGTCCCACAACAGCAGCTGGCCTCCACACTGTAGTCCCACAACAGCAGCTAGCCCCCACACTGTAGTACCACAACAGCAGCTAGCCCCCACACTGTAGTCCCACAACAGCAGCTAGCCCCCACACTGTAGTACCACAACAGCAGCTAGCCTCCACACTGTAGTCCCACAACAGCAGCTAGCCCCCACACTGTAGTACCACAACAGCAGCTAGCCCCCACACTGTAGTACCACAACAGCAGCTAGCCTCCACACTGTAGTCCCACAACAGCAGCTGGCCTCCACACTGTAGTCCCACAACAGCAGCTAGCCTCCACACTGTAGTCCCACAACAGCAGCTAGCCCCACACTGTAGTACCACAACAGCAGCTAGCCTCCACACTGTAGTCCCACAACAGCAGCTAGCCTCCACACTGTAGTACCACAACAGCAGCTAGCCTCCACACTGTAGTACCACAACAGCAGCTAGCCTACACACTGTAGTCCCACAACAGCTGATGCAGGACGACGCTCTTATACTTTATTTCATTATTTAACCTTTATTTAACTAGGCAAGCCAGTTAATTTAAGAACAAATTCTTATTTACAATGACAGCCTACCAGGTGGACAGTGGGTTAACTGCCTTGTTCAGGGGCAGAACGACAGATTTGTACCTTGTCAGCTAGTGGATTCGATGACTGGCCCGACGCTCTAACCACTAGACTACCCTGCTGCCCCATTACAATACTCTGTCCCTTATACAGAGCGATTTACATATTTAGGTACTTTTTCCATCACAACCTATAAAAAAAAAAAACAAGATGAAAAACTTGTGAAAGAGGCCTTGGGAGAGTCCCTGTGAACACAAAGGAATAGAACTCACCGGTGAAGATGTCGTGGAAGCTACAGGTAGACACGTGTCCGGCGGAGGATCTCCGTGTGGCACACAGGGGCTGACTGCCCCCCCTCAGCCTGTCCTCCGACCCTCCGTACCCCTCCAGGTAGTCTGCTGATCCTGCCTTGATGGGGCGCTCCCTGTCCAGCTCCTCGGTCCAGTCCGCGGACCAGCTGAGGGGACCGGCGATGCTGTGGGAGCGCTGTCGTCTAACCCTCCACTTCTCCGTGCGGTGTCCCAGGTCGTGGCAGCGCTGGCGGAACAAGGGGCTCCGTGAGGGCGAGGTGCCTGGGGAGCCAGAGAGTTGCCTGGTGGTGGTCTTGATGTAAGAAGGGTAAATGGGAGGGTAGGGTTTGACTGTGGGGCTGGTGCCTGAGGAAGAGTGGTTGTAGGATGGAAGGGTGGAGGTCAGGGTGGACTTGAGGAGACGCATGGCCAGGCTAGGGCTCTCCTGAGAGGGCCAAGGGGAGAAGGACACGCTGCTCTTCCTTCTCTGGGTGATCAGAGGGTCGTCGGCAGGCTCAGAGCACCCCAGATCACCCCTGCTAAGACACTCCAGGGACTCAACGCTGACTGCAGCCCCCACCCCTGCCCCCACCCAGTCCCCCACCCTCCCCTCTTCCTCGGAGGCATTGCCAGAGCTCAGGTCTATGTCCTCGTGGCTCGTGGTCGCATCACTGTGACTAAGGCTCTCGGCTGACAGGGGAGGCATGTCCAGGTCATTCTCCTCCTCCTCCTCCCCTTCCTCCACTTCCTCCAACACCTCCTTCTCCTCTCTGAGAGGAGACTCCACAGCGCTCTCAAAGGAGGCTGTGAGGTCTGGGAAGCTGGTAACGCTGGTTGTCTTGGTAACATGGCCGTTCGTCTGGGCAGTGGGGGGCTGAGAGAGGGGCTGAGTGTTACCGTTAACCTCTTGGCAGCTCAATGCCTCCTCGGCCTGCTCCTCCTCCTGCTCCTTTGTCCCAGAGAAAGAGGAGGAGGCACAAAGAGCTGGTTCTGTTTCAGCCCCTCTCAGCTCCCAGTTGAGTTCCTCTGTAGCAGTGGTAGCTCCCCTCTCCTCCTCCACCGCCTCCTCCTCCTCCCCATCCAGAGACAGAGACAGTTTAGAAAGCAGGCCATTCTCCCGGCCAGTGACAGGGGCTGCCTCTGGGGCAGAGAGAGGCTCCGGTGGGGGGGTTTGTTCAGTGGGACTGGGGGTAGTTATAACCTCGTCAGACCTCTGTTTCCTCCACCCTCCTCCCCAACCCAGCTCTTCACTCAGCTCAGCGGTGGAGATAATCACCCCCTGCTGTAGTCTAATAGCCTGCTGGATGTCGGCTAGCAGGTCCTCTTGTTCTGCAGCTGAGTGAAAGCTATAGATGTCCGGGTCTGAACCAGAGCTGCTCCTCTTTCTCTGTTCAACCTCCTCCTGCTGGTCTGGAGCAGTGTCCGTGGTCGCCCCCGTGGGCTGCCTGCTCTCCCCAGTGGGCTGCCGGCTCTCCCCAGTGGGCTGCCGGCTCTCCCCAGTGGGCTGCCGGCTCTCCCCCGTGGGCTGACGGCTCTCCCCCGTGGGCTGACGGCTCTCCCCCGTGGGCTGACGGCTCTCCCCCGTGATACAACCATGACTCCTAGCACCATGCCCATCACCAGGCTCTGCTGGTCCCTCGGTGTCAGATTGGCCCAGCTCGTCAGCTGACAGAGAGAGATCTGGTGTTTTGGTGTGAGCAGAGTGAGCGGAGTCCAGCTCGTTCTGAGACGACAACACATCCTCCCTGGATCCCCCTGTCGATCCCTTCCCCTTTAGATTCTTCCTCTTCCTGATAGAGAACACAGAGGATTTAGACTCCTTCTTATTCTTCTTCTCCTCTCCTCCTCCTTTGCCATGTTTTCCGTGGGATTTCTTGCCGTGGTGAAATCCTTTGTTTGTGCCGTCAGTGTGACGGGGCTCCCCGGTGGTATGTTCTGCTGCGTCCTGTCCGTATCCGTCCCCCTCTTTCCCCTTCTTCTGCTTCCCCTCCTGGTTCCCCATGATGCTGAATCTCAGCCTCCACTTCTGTCTGGTGCCGAGACTCAGGCCATGTCTTTGAAAACAGCTGCCATTTTCTCTGCTGCTCCTCCGTCTACGTCTGCGTAGCTGCTGCGAGGCTGTGATGCTGCTTTCCCGTGACGATGATGAGAGAAGCAGTGCTGATGATGATGATGATGCGAAGACGACGTACGCCTGCTCTCGCTCTCCTCCTCCCTGCGCCAGTGCGATATCTCGCTGCTTCTCTTCTCCCCCTCCTCCCTGCTCGATTTCTCGCTGCTTCCCTTTTCCCCCTCCTCCCTGCAGCCTCTTTCCATGCGCATGCACCTGCTCTCTCTCTCCCGTCTCACTCTCCTCCTCTCCATCTGCTGCTCTGCATAATGTGCTGAGCCTAGCAGGGCTGGAGGAAGAGAAATAGCTTTCAGAAACAACAGTAGAAGAGGTCTCCGCCGGCTGCCTCCTCGCCAGGGGTAGAGAAAACCATGGCTGGGGAGTTGGGTACTGGCTGGGCTCTAGGGAGAGGTGGCCGCTGTGACAGAGAGTCTGGCGGGGAGAACGGGTGTTATAAGGACTATAGCGGAGAGTGTGTCTGTTATAGGGGCTGCGGCAGGGAGTCTGGCTGCGGCAGGGGCTGTGAAGGGGAGTGCGGCTGGGAGTGTTGCCATTATAGGGGCTGTGACAGGGAGTCTGACGGGGAGTGTGGCTGTTATAGGGGCTGTGACGGGGAGTGTGGCTGTTATAGGGGCTGTGACGGGGAGTCTGGCTGTTATAGGGGCTGTGACGGGGAGTCTGATGGGGATTGTGTCTGTTTGTATTCATATTGAACAGGCACACAGTTCTCCCTGTGAAAGGAGTCCTGACAATGCTCTCCCTCAGCACAGGGATGTGGTTTTCTATAGTCTGGATGGTGCGCATGGTGAAGTCTTGATGCTGGGGACAGTTCTCCCAGTGAGGGTGTCTGGAGAAAAACAGGATACAATAAATATGATTAATTAAACATACACAAATTCAAAAGTTTGGGGTCCCTTAGAAATCACTCCTGTGTTCCAATGGCACGTTGTGTTAGCCTTTAAAAATGATAAACTTGGATTATCTAACACAACGTGCCATTGGAACACAGGAGTGCCCCCCCCCCCCCGGGTTGTGCCGTGTCAGAGATCTTTGTGGGCTATACTCGGCCTTGTCTCGGTATGGTAAGTTGGTGGTTGAAGATATCCCTCTAGTGGTGTGGGAGCTGTGCTTTGGCAAAGTGGGTGGGGTTATATCCTGCCTGTTTGGCCCTGTCTGAGGGTATCGTCGTACAGGGTCACAGTGTCTCCTGACCCCTCCTGTCTCAGCCTCCATTATTTATGCTGCAGTAGTTTGTGTCGGGGGGCTAGGGTCAGTTTGTTAAAGCTGGAGTACTTCTCCTGTCCTATCCGGTGTCCTGTGTGAATTTAAGTATGCTCTCTCTAATTCTCTCTCTCTCGGAGGAGGACCTGAGCCCGAGGACCATGCCTCAGGACAAACTGGCATGATGAATCCTTGTTGTCCCCAGTCCACCTGGCCGTGCTGCTGCTCCAGTTTCAACTGTTCTGCCTGCGGCTATGGACCCCTGACCTGTTCACTGTGATTATTATTATTTGACCATGCTGGTCATTTATGAACATTTGAACATCTTGGCCATGTTATGTTATAATCTCTACCCGGCACAGCCAGAAGAGGATTGGCCACCCCTCATAGCCTGGTTCCTATCTAGGTTTCTTCCTAGAGTTCTGGTCTTTCTAGGGAGTTTTTCCTAGCCACCGTGCTTCTACATTGCTTGCTGTTTGGGGTTTTAGGCTGGGTTTCTGTACAGCACTTTGAGATATCAGCTGATGTAAGAAGGGCTATATAAATAAATGTGATTTGATTTGATAAATTATTATAAATACATTTGATTGATGCTGATAATGGGC
This sequence comes from Oncorhynchus mykiss, assembly GCF_057628025.1. Classification (NCBI taxonomy): domain Eukaryota; kingdom Metazoa; phylum Chordata; class Actinopteri; order Salmoniformes; family Salmonidae; genus Oncorhynchus; species Oncorhynchus mykiss. Next base: position 62,847,098 of record NC_143044.1, on the reverse strand, counting down.
CTCTGTATGCCTATGCAGATATTCCATAATAAATCTGCCGTTTCCAGCTACAATAGTCATTTACAACATTAACAATGTCTCCACTGTATTTCTGATCAATTTGACGTTATTTTAAAAAGTGCTTATCTTTAAAAAACAAGGACATTTCCAAACTTTTGAACAGTATTTATTATTATTATTATTTTTTATTTTTTTATTGACCAGCCACTCAGATTTGTTTTTACCAACCAACAGATTTTTGTTCGCTAAAATTACACCAACAAAACACAAAAAAGCTGATTCACATACAATACAATAAAACGTATAATTAGTATGAAGTCGTGGTACATTGATTAATTTAATGACATTTGTGACCCGAGTCTTTCAAAGCTGCACAATGCAGAAATTGCCCCTCCATTTCCTAGTTGCTACAATTAGAATAGTTTGGTGTGTGATAAAACAAGCAAGTAGTGTGAAGAATCATTATACCCGCGGGCCTCACCCAACAGTGTGATTTATATGTAAAAAAAAAGTACAGTAGAGGCTACATACAGTAGAGAGGCTACATACAGTAGAGAGGCTACATACAGTAGAGAGGCTACATACAGTAGAGAGGCTACATACAGTAGAGAGGCTACATACAGTAGAGAGGCTACATACATAAAGTACAGGATGGCAACAACTGCCCGAGTTACACCAGGAAAGCACAATCCTCTCATCAGTACTCAGACTGTCCGCAATAGGCTGAGAGGCTGGACTGGGGGCTTGTAGGCCTGTTGTAAGGCAGGTCCTCACCAGACATCACCTGCAACAACGTCGCATATGGGCACAAACCCACCATCACTGGACCAGACAGGACTGGCAAAAAGTGCTCTTCACTGACGAATCGCGGTTGTGTCTCACCAGTGGTGATGGTCGGATTCGCGTTTATCGTCAAAGGAATGAGCGTTACACCGAGGCCTGTACTCTGGAGCGGGATGGATTTGGAGGTGGAGGGTCTGTTATGGTCTGGGGCGGTGTGTCACAGCATCATCGGATTGAGCTTGTCGTCATTGCAGGCAATCTCAACACTGTGCGTTACAGGGAAGACATCCTCCTCCTTCATGTGGTACCCTTCCTGCAGACTCATCCTGACATGACCCTCCAGCATGACAATGCCACCAGTCATACTGCTCGTTCTGTGAGTGATTTCCTACAAAACAGGAATGTCAGTGTTCTGCAATGAACAGCAAAGAGCCCGGATCTCAATCCCATTGAGCACATATGGGACCTGTTGGATCAGAGGGAGCGGGCTAGGGCCATTCCCTGAAGAAATGTCCGGGAACATTCAGGCGCCTTGGTGGAAGAGTAACATCTCACAGCAAGAACGGGAAGATCTGGTGCAGTCCATGAGGAGGAGATGCACTGAAGTACTTAATGCAGCTGGTGGCCACACCAGATACTGACTGTTACTTTTGATTTTGACCCCCCTTTGTTCAGGGACACATTCAATTTCTGTTCGTCACATGTCTGTGGAACTTGTTCAGGTTATGTCTCAGTTGTTGAATCTTATGTCCATACAAATATTTACACATGTTAATTAAGTTTGCTGATAATAAACGCAGTTGACAGTGAGAGGACGTTTATTTTTTTGCTGAGTCTATGATAAACAGAGTAGCAGCAGTGCAAGATAGGGGTTAGGGGGCGGGGGTCACAATGCAAATAATCTGGGTAGCCATTTGATTGCCTGTTCAGGAGTCTTATGGCTTGGGGGTAAAAACGGTTGAGAAGCCTTTTGGTCCTAGACATGGCACTCCGGTACCGCTTGCCATGCGGAAGTACAGAGAACAGTCTATGACTAGGGTGGCTGGGGTCTTTTTAGGACCTTCCTCTGACTCCGCCTGGTGTAGAGGTTCTGGATGGCAGGAAGCTTAGCCCCAGCGATGTACTGGGCCGTACGCACTACCCTCTGTAGTGCCTTGCGGTCCAAGGCCGAGCAGTTGCCGTACCAGAGTGATGCAACCAGTCAGGATGTCGATGTTGCAGATGTAGAACCTTTTGAGGATCTGAGGACCCATGCCAAATCTTTTCTTTCTCCCGAGGGGGAATAGGCTTTGTCATTCCCTCGTCACGACTGTCTTGGTGTGTTTGGACCATTCTAGTTTGTTGGCGATGTGGACACCAAGGAACTTGAAGCACTCAACCTGCTCCATTAGGTATAGTACAATTCAATCTTAGCACTGTATTGAAGCGTTGCCTGTTTGATGGTTCGTTGGAGGGCATAGCAGGATTTCTTATAAGCTTCCGGGTTAGAATTCCGCACCTTGAAAGCGGCAGCCCTACCCTTTAGCTCAGTGTGGATGTTGCCTGTAATCCATGGCTTCTGGTTGGGGTATGTAGGTACGGTCACTGTGGAGACGACGTCATCGATGAAGCCAGTGACTGATGTGGTGTAACTCCTCAATGCCATCTTAAGAATCCTGGAACATGTTCCAGTCTGTGATAGCAAAACAGTCCTGTAGTTTGGCATCGGCTTCATCTGACCACTTTTTTTATAGACCGAGTTACTGGTGCTTCCTGACCGAGTTACTGGTGCTTCCTGCTTTAATTTTTGCTTGTAAGCAAGAATCAGGAGGATATAATTATATTCACATGTGCCAAATGGAGGGCGAGCTTTGTATGTGTCTCTGTGTGTGGAGTACAGGGGAACTAGAATGTTTTTTCCCCCTTGATTGCACATTTAACATGTTGATAGAAATGAGGTAGAACTGATTTAAGTTTCCCTGCATTAAAGTCTCTGGCCACTAGGAGCGCCGCCTGTGGATGAGTGATTTCCTGTTTGCTTATTTCCTTATACAGCGGTCTTAGTGCCAGCATCTGTCTGCAGTGGTAAATAAACAGCCACGGAAAGTATAGATGAAAACTCGTGGCAAATAGTGTGGTCTACAGTCGATCATAAGATATTCTACTACAGGCGAGCAAAATCTAGAGACTTTTAGATTTCGTGTACCAGCTGTTTACAAATATGCACAGCCCCCCCCCCTCATCTTGTGTTGTTCCATCTAGCCGGTGCAGCGTGTATCCCGCTAGCTGAATATACGTCATCATTTAGCTACGATTCTGTGAAACATAAGATATTACAGTTTTTGATGTCCCGTTGGTAGGATATTCGTGATCATACCTTGTCTAATTTATTGTCCAATGATTGCCAACGTACAATGTAATATTGACGTAATATTATTTTAAGTGTTGCTAAAATCCCCTATGGGGAAAAAGGAACAGTTGAGAAAACAATTGGAACCATTCCCCTGTTTGACCGCCAGGTTTTATGGCTATTATGAGGCATACTGTGATACTCCATTACAGCTTTAACGGAAATATCTGAGGCACAAAAATGCTCAACTGGCCCTTTAAGGGCGGGCGGTTACCGTGGTAACGCGATTTCAGTCACGTTTGTGCGACTGAGATTGAGTCTGACGTTTTAGTTTATTGCCTGTTGAAAGGTGAATTAGTCTCGCAGTGTTTGGTGGAAAGCAGACTGCCTCTATTGTGTTTATTTTTTATTATTATCCTAAAACAGTATTTCTGCCGTTTTTGTTTAATCGCACAAAGTCAAACATCTACAAATCCTACCCCACCTTGCGCTACAACACCGCCTGGCTGGAGCTGTGGGCACGTATAGAGCTGAACACAGGCATGACATTTTTCAATTGACTTTAAACAGAAGTCTGCCTGAAGTGAGTCTATTAACCTTGTTTCTTGGTTATTTACATCGTTTTATTCATTGTAAATAAGAATTTGTTCTTAACTGACTTGACTGGCTAAATAATGGTTAAATAAAAACTGCTAGGGAAGAGAAGACGCGGCTACTAGTCAGAAAACAGGAGGACAATCTACACTGGAGTTGCTTACCAAGACGACATTGACTGTAACTAGGCCACTCAGTAACAAGTCCAGTAAAGATCAAAAACCAACGCGACAGAGGTTAAAGATTTTGTAAGAATAAATGGGCAAATATTGTACAATTCAGGTGTGCAAAACTCACAGCTGTCATCGCTGCCAAAGGTGATTCTAACATGTATTGACTCAGAAGGTTGAATACTGACTTGTGATCAAGTTAATATACATACTCTCAGGAGGTTGAATACTTATGTAATCAAGTTAATATATATACTCTCAGGAGGTTGAATACTTATGTAATCAAGTTAATATATATACTCTCAGGAGGTTGAATACTTATGTAATCAAGTTAATATATATACTCTCAGGAGGTTGAATACTGATGTGATCAAGTTAATATATATACTCTCAGGAGGTTGAATACTGATGTGATCAAGTTAATATATATACTCTCAGGAGGTTGAATACTTATGTAATCAAGTTAATATATATACTCTCAGGAGGTTGAATACTTATGTAATCAAGTTAATATATATACTCTCAGGAGGTTGAATACTTATGTAATCAAGTTAATATATATACTCTCAGGAGGTTGAATACTGATGTGATCAAGTTAATATATATACTCTCAGGAGGTTGAATACTTATGTAATCAAGTTAATATATATATACTCTCAGGAGGTTGAATACTTATGTAATCAAGTTAATATATATACTCTCAGGAGGTTGAATACTTATGTAATCAAGTTAATATATATACTCTCAGGAGGTTGAATACTGATGTGATCAAGTTAATATATATACTCTCAGGAGGTTGAATACTGATGTGATCAAGTTAATATATATACTCTCAGGAGGTTGAATACTTATGTAATCAAGTTAATATATATATTTTTTTACAAATGACCATTGACCCCCCCCCCCCCCCTCCAAAAAAAAGACAAATACATTTTAATCCAACCCTGTAACAAGATGTGTCAGAAGTCAAAGGGTGTGAAGACTTTCTGAAGGCCCTGTTTATCTACACACACTACATGTCCAACAGTATGTGGACACCTGCTCCTCAAACATCTCATTCCAGAATCACGGGCATATGGAGTTGGTCCCTCCCCCTTTACTGACACAACAGCCTCCACTCTTCTGGGAAGGTGTTCCACTAGATGTTGGAACAATGCTGTGGGGACTTGCTTCCATTCAGCCACAAGAGCATTAGTGAGGTCAGGGGTTAAGGTCAGGGCTGCAGGCCAGGCAAGTTCTTCCACACCAGTCTTGACAAACCATTTCTGATTGGACATCGCTTTGTGCACGGGGGCATTGTCATGCTGAAACAGGGAAGGGCCTTCCCCAAACTGTTGCCACAAAGTTGGAAGCACAGAATCATCTAGAATGTCATTGTATGCTGAAGCGTAAAGATTTCCCTTCACTGGAACTAAGGGGCCTTGAACCATGAAAAACAGCCCCAGACTATTATTCCTCCTCCACCAAACTTAAGTTGAAAACTAGAATAGTCCCAGTAAGCAAATTGACGTTGAAAATACGTGTTTTCCAGACGTTTAAGTTATGTTCAATTTAGGTTTCTGAATGAAAGTTATTTCAAGAATTTTTAAAATACACATTTTCCAGGAAGTTGAAAAGGCGTCTTTTCCAAACACCAAAAGGACAGATTTCCACCGGTCTAGATAAAAATCTGTCGTTCTGCCCCTGAACAAGGCAGTTAACCCGCTGTCCCCCGGTAGGCCGTCATTGAAAATAAGAATTTGTTCTTAACTGACTTACCTAGTTAAATAAAAAGGTTAACAAAATAAGTGGTTCTGTCATTCGGGATCAGGATAACTCACTGTAGTCATCATAACATGCTGCATTTCAACACTCCCCCGACGACAACATTATGTTTATGACTATATTCTAAAACGGTGCGATAACGTTCAACCCGATCAGCTCCGGCGCTCGTCCCCAAGCGAAATGCGCCCCGGGCAGAAGTACTATCATCAATAGTAACAAACAAAATATACCTTTCCTGAAACTTACATTTAAAAATGGACTGACTGCCATGTTCAGATCACCAATAACCGTTATAACAGGCTAGAAAGTTCCAGTTTAGGCTAATATATTACGAAATGACAGCAACTCCATAGTGGAGGTGTAGAATGTAGATGCTGTTTCCTAATTGCAACTAATCTCGATCTGACACCTCAACCAGATTGCTGACAATTTGCCGCATGTTGTGTTGGTGTCAATCAATGTGAGGAACATGGGGAAAGTTATTGGTTTTACTGGACGTTTAACGAACATGTGCGGGGGGAAAAATACAAATAATATTTCCCTAGCAAATTCAGACGTTACTCACATCATGTTGCCTCCGTGAAGTTAACGTTCACCGCCAGCATGCAGCCACCACATAGTCCTTTGGAAAGACGCGCCCATTCAATCAGCCATTTCATTTCTTACAGGTGTGAATTCCTTGAGCGACGTTTTGATTTTCCTGTGATCACATAGTCAAATCCGGTCATAACTTTGGCATTTGACAGTATTTAAAAAAAAAAATATTACTAGAAACAGAAGTAAACTTACTACTATAATTAACTGCTAAACCTAGAAACCTATAACGTTATACAGTCATCTATAACAAATACAACAGTGACGCCTAGTGGTTGATTTTGAGAAAACACCTAAGTCTAATGTCCTAGGGAGCATCATTTTTGGTTTATCGAGCTAACGTTATATCGTGTTCCTATGTCAAACATAAACAATCAAAATATATAAACATGATGAGGGTAACGGTTTAATAAGAAAATGAACAGGAGACTCCCTTACCCTCCGTTATAATAAGCTGGTCTATACTTTATACCTGCTAGTACTTACCGAATTTACTAGACAAAACATTTGTCTAGTTTTTGGTGAATAGTTGTTATGCATTTAGTTGTATAGAATTCCAGCTAATACTAGCTAGCAACTTACTGTGTCTGGTGGGGGAGGTTCATATATTTTGTACAGTGCGTGAGTGCAGAGTTGGATGGTGAGCCGTGCATCGCATGACGTGCAATTTTGTGCTGTTTCTATCAGAATAAATCTACATGACTGGTGCTACATGTTGGAGTTCCGTGTCGATGACTGATTGTACACAACGCAAGAAGAGTACTCTTACACGTGTGTGTGTGTGTGTGTGTGCGTGTGTGTGCGTGTGTGCGTGTGTGTGTGTAACAACAATCTGTGACCGGACACTGAAACACAGTAAGAAACTTTATTCCCCTATAAAATGACACGTTTATAAAAATTAAAATAAAAAAAATCCTTCAAATGATTTGTCATTAAAACGAGTGTTCTTCAGAAGTGCTTTAACAAAACTAATACAAACTCATCATATTGTCATAGCTGAACACGCCGTCTGTGTCCATCAAGGTGGAAGTAACTAACAAACCATCTCTTATAGAATAGGACAAGCATAAGATTATATGGCTCAGTAACATAAGTCAATCATATCATTATAAAACATTGCAATAACGCAAAACGTGGATTTATAAAACACTTAGAAAATGACTTATCCTTCTATTGATCTGATCACATATGTGGAACAACCAAACATCTAAATGAATCTGTCCATAATTCCACACATAATGGCGATAAAACCAAACGTCTTGTATAATTCTTGTGTCAAAAAGGTGTATTTGAAAACTAGAACAATCCTTAAAACGTCTTGGAAAAAAGAAAATCCAACATCGTGTGTCCTGGTCAACTCATTGTGTGTCCTGGTCAACTCATCGTGTGTCCTGGTCAACTCATTGTGTATCCTGGTCAACTCATTGTGTGTCCTGGTCAACTCATTGTGTGTCCTGGTCAACTCATTGTGTGTCTTGGTCAACTCATTGTGTGTCCTGGTCAACTCATTGTGTGTCCTGGTCAACTCATTGTGTGTCCTGGTCAACTCATTGTGTGTCCTGGTTAACTCATTGTGTGTCCTGGTCAACTCATTGTGTATCCTGGTCAACTCATTGTGTATCCTGGTCAACTCATTGTGTGTCCTGGTCAACTCATTGTGTGTCCTGGTCAACTCATTGTGTGTCCTGGTCAACTCATTGTGTGTCCTGGTCAACTCATTGTGTATCCTGGTCAACTCATGGTGTGTCCTGGTCAACTCATTGTGTGTCCTGGTCAACTCATTGTGTGTCCTGGTCAACTCATTGTGTGTCCTGGTCAACTCATTGTGTGTCCTGGTCAACTCATTGTGTGTCCTGGTCAACTCATTGTGTATCCTGGTCAACTCATTGTGTGTCCTGGTCAACTCATTGTGTGTCCTGGTCAACTCATTGTGTGTCCTGGTCAACTCATGGTGTGTCCTGGTCCACTCATTCTGTGTCCTGGTCAACTCATTGTGTGTCCTGGTCAACTCATCGTGTGTCCTGGTCAACTCATTGTGTGTCCTCATTGTGTGTCCTGGTCAAGTCATTGTGTGTCCTGGTCAAGTCATTGTGTGTCCTGGTCAACTCATTGTGTGTCCTCATTGTGTGTCCTGGTCAACTCATTGTGTATCGTGGTCAACTCATTGTGTGTCCTCATTGTGTGTCCTGGTCAACTCATTGTGTATCCTGGTCAACTCATTGTGTGTCCTCATTGTGTGTCCTGGTCAACTCATTGTGTGTCCTGGTCAACTCATTGTGTGTCCTCATTGTGTGTCCTGGTCAACTCATTGTGTATCCTGGTCAACTAATTGTGTATCCTCATTGTGTGTCCTCATTGTGTGTCCTGGTCAACTCATTGTGTGTCCTGGTCAACTCATTTTGTGTCCTGGTCAACTCATTGTGTGTCCTCATTGTGTGTCCTCATTGTGTGTCATGGTCAACTCATTGTGTGTCCTGGTCAACTCATTGTGTGTCCTGGTCAACTCATTGTGTGTCCTGGTCAACTCATTGTGTGTCCTGGTCAACTCATTGTGTGTCCTGGTCAACTCATTGTGTGTCCTGGTCAACTCATTGTGTATCCTGGTCAACTCATTGTGTGTCCTGGTCAACTCATTGTGTGTCCTGGTCAACTCATTGTGTGTCCTGGTCAACTCATGGTGTGTCCTGGTCCACTCATTCTGTGTCCTGGTCAACTCATTGTGTGTCCTGGTCAACTCATCGTGTGTCCTGGTCAACTCATTGTGTGTCCTCATTGTGTGTCCTGGTCAACTCATTGTGTGTCCTCATTGTGTGTCCTGGTCAAGTCATTGTGTGTCCTGGTCAAGTCATTGTGTGTCCTGGTCAACTCATTGTGTGTCCTCATTGTGTGTCCTGGTCAACTCATTGTGTATCGTGGTCAACTCATTGTGTGTCCTCATTGTGTGTCCTGGTCAACTCATTGTGTATCCTGGTCAACTCATTGTGTGTCCTCATTGTGTGTCCTGGTCAACTCATTGTGTGTCCTGGTCAACTCATTGTGTGTCCTCATTGTGTGTCCTCATTGTGTGTCCTGGTCAACTCATTGTGTATCCTGGTCAACTAATTGTGTATCCTCATTGTGTGTCCTCATTGTGTGTCCTGGTCAACTCATTGTGTGTCCTGGTCAACTCATTTTGTGTCCTGGTCAACTCATTGTGTGTCCTCATTGTGTGTCCTCATTGTGTGTCATGGTCAACTCATTGTGTGTCCTGGTCAACTCATTGTGTGTCCTGGTCAACTCATTGTGTGTCGTGGTCAACTCATTGTGAAATCCATGAAGGTCATCATGACAACAAAACTGTCCTCCCGAAACACCTGGCACCACATCAGCGAAGAGACAAAAAACTGCACCATGTTATTAAGTGGTTGCCTGGATACCGGTCTGTTGGTTGCCCGGATACCGGTCTGTACGAGTCTTATCATTCCACTCCTTCACACTCTGTGTCATGCCAGATATATAGACACGGAGTACAGGGTGTGGAATGATAGCACAAAACAGGTCTGGATTTCTAGCTAATTTAAGGACGACATCAGTTACTCCTAAAATAATAAGGTACCACTTCAAGTACAATACCCAGCCGATACACAGATAGACAGCTGGACACGCTGAGTTTGAGCCAACCAACCGTTCAGTACTACGTCATACTACATTTATACCACTAGGTGGTGCTGTTGGATTACTGACATTCTCCACCTGGAAACAGTCGGAAGGAAAAACACCTCAGTGCTCGACTTGGACTGAAATAGGTGCCTGAAATATTCATTTTGAGTGCTGGTACTGTTTGTGGAAATCTGAAATACTTTTGAGCTAATATTCTATAAGAGGAACTCAAGAATAATAACATTTGAGGTGCAGATCCTCGGTGAGCTCCTTCCTACCATAGACAACCACAGACAACACATCTCACCTCAGGTCCACTTGTTTCATAGCCAGTAACCATTATAGTCGTAGACACATTATCTTATTTATGGTATATGACTTGTATGGAAAAACTCATCATCATTTTTTTTGTTGTCAATATGTCTCCACGGTAAAACATATTTAATTACTTACATTTTACTTTATTGCAAATGATCTTGTCCCTCGTCGTTTACACGTGAACATCTTGGACCAGGGACACATTATTTTATAGAAAAGATATAACAATCATTTTATATAAACATAGAACTGCATTATACTCTACATAAACATCAATTTAAAGAATCCACACAGTCACTATGTAAATATCACCTCATAATCACACAGTTATTTTAGATCATATAAGCAGCTTGTACACCAGCCCTGTGCTTTACAACAAGAGATGCAAAATTACAGCACCTTTCCCCATAATTCCCAGGTTTTCCACAAATCCGAATTGGAGGATTTCAACATTCCTTCCTGTTTCCAGGACTCTTCCTACCAGGATTTGTTTTTTTGGAGGGAAAAAAACCTGAGAATTCTTAGAAAGTTACCTGTGTTTTTGCAACCCCTTTTTAAACAACACTGTCTCACTTTGAGCAACTATTACAACCACCACAATGGTCCCCGACACGTTGTTAAAATCATCACCGGCAACCACACAGAATATTAGCCAAACACATGAAATAACATGGGATGAAAAAGGTTACTGGCTCAGGAAGTAGTTCACTTCTCACCAGAACTCATTGGGTGGAATCAAAGAGTAGAGTAGCACGCCACTCACAGACACTTGGAAAGTACTGCAGATTTACATGAAAGTACTGCAGATGTACATGAAAGTACTGCAAATGTACATGACTGAACTGCAGATGTACATGAAAGTACTGCAAATGTACATGAAAGTACTGCAGCTTTACATGAAAGTACTGCAGCTTATCAAAGTATTGCACCTTTGCAAAGTACTGCAGCTTAACAAAGCATTGCACCTTTGCAAAGTACTGCAGCTTTACAAAGTACAGCACCTTTACAAAGTACTGCAACTTTACAAAGTACTGCAACTTTACAAAGTACTGCACCTTTACAAAGTACTGCAGCTTTACAAAGTACTGCAACTTTACAAAGTACTGCACCTTTACAAAGTACTGCAGCTTTACAAAGTACTGCAACTTTACAAAGTACTGCACCTTTACAAAGTACTGCACCTTTACTAAGTACTGCACCTTTACAAAGTACTGCAACTTTACAAAGTACTGCACCTTTACAAAGTACTGCACCTTTACTAAGTACTGCACCTTTACAAAGTACTGCACCTTTACAAAGTACTGCAACTTTACATGTCCACTGATTCACCTAATTGCATCTATCTGCCAACTGGAAAGGCAACCGTGTTCTGTAGGATTGTTGAAGGTCTGTAACCGTGTTCTGTAGGATTGTTGAAGGTCTGTAACCGTGTTCTGTAGGACTGTTGAAGGTCTGTAACCGTGTTCTGTAGGATTGTTGAAGGTCTGTAACCGTGTTCTGTAGGATTGTTGAAGGTCTGTAACCGTGTTCTGTAGGATTGTTGAAGGTCTGTAACCGTGTTCTGTAGGATTGTTGAAGGTCTGTAACTGTGTTCTGTAGGATTGTTGAAGGTCTGTAACCGTGTTCTGTAGGATTGTTGAAGTTCTGTAACCGTGTTCTGTAGGATTGTTGAAGGTCTGTAACCGTGTTCTGTAGGATTGTTGAAGGTCTGTAACCGTGTTCTGTAGGATTGTTGAAGGTCTGTAACCGTGTTCTGTAGGATTGTTGAAGGTCTGTAACCGTGTTCTGTAGGATTGTTGAAGGTTTGTAACCGTGTTCTGTAGGACTGTTGAAGGTCTGTAACCGTGTTCTGTAGGATTGTTGAAGGTCTGTAACCGTGTTCTGTAGGATTGTTGAAGGTCTGTAACCGTGTTCTGTAGGACTGTTGAAGGTCTGTAACCGTGTTCTGTAGGATTGTTGAAGGTCTGTAACCGTACAGCAACAGTTCAGTTAAAACCAGGCTTGGAAACACCAACAGATATTGTACATACATCTGACAGCCCTTTTATATGTCCCATTCCATTGGGTTGGAACATCAAATCAAATCTAATCAAATCTCCCCTTCCCTCCGTGTATAAATATCCCTGGTCATCTGTGTGGCCTTATCACATGCAACATATATGATTTGAAAATAAACATAGAATGACAAAGCTGTAAAACATCATTCTAAATATAAACCAAGTTGGTGAACACCATTGCTGTTAAATATGAGGGATTCAGCATGAAGTGTCCTGTGGTTTTTTTTTAGACAGTTTTTATTGATTTTACTATGTTGAATATGTCTTTGTTGTCAGTGTTTTGGCGCCAAACTGGTGCCAGCTGTGGGGGGGAAAAGTCAATAGTTGAAAGAGATGCAGAGTTGAATTGAAAATAATTGTGTATTTTATTTGTCGTGTTACTATTTTCCATTGTATTATTGTATTATTATGTGATCTCTTCATCGTTGAGAAAGGCTCATAAGTACAGTCCATCTCCCTGGCCAACTGTCCTGTTAATATAAATCATCCCAGAGAGGCCCGATGGAGCCCCATACAGCTGACCCAGGGGGCCCAGTAGATTACACCTACAAGGGCTCCTTCTTGCGGAAGGCGACCGTCTGCCTCTGCTGGAACTGAGGCTTGTTGCGTTTGTTGATGTCCTGCCAGCGGCAGAGCAGAATCATCTTGAAGGTGTTCCTGAAGGTGAGGTTGCACATGGCGTAACACATGGGGTTGATGGTGCTGTTGACGTAACACAGCCAATAGCCCAGAGCCCACAGAGCCTCAGGGATGCAGCCAGTACAGAAGGTGTTGACCAACACCATAATGTTATAGGGAGTCCAGGTTATGATGAAAGCCAGCAGGATGGCACTGAGAGTCTGGGCGGCCTTCTTCTCTTTCTTCTCCTTGACTACACTCTGCTTCTTACGCTTGGTGATCTGGGTCTTGGCTTTGGAGGCGAAGCGCTTGGCCATGGCTGCATCCTTCAAGGAGATGGGGGCCGACGAGGGGGACTTGGAGGTGGACGACACATCCCCTGTTTGGTGGCTCTTGGTGGAGGTCTGGATGGAAGACGAGGAAGTGACGGGGGTTTTAGAGAAGGAGCGTTGGTGGTAGCTGTTGTCTTCCTTGTCTTTCTCCCTTCTGGTATTAGAGGATGTCTTCTTGTCCTTATTATCGCCCACTTGTGGCCGGAGAGGGTCCTTCGTAGCATCCTGGTCCTCAGGAGATGTCAGCTGGGGGTCATTGTTAGGGTTGTTACCAGGGGCGGAGTTTATCCCCGGCAGGTTGACCACGATGGAATAGATAGCTCGGCTTGACTCCGTCGCCCCCTCCTCGTCCTCAGAGTCTGATTGGTCCATGGAGGCCCCACCCCCATCGTTGTTGTTCCAGCTATCGGAGCTGCTGTGTTCCGGCTCTCCTCTCACTGTGACTGTCTTCTTCTTGGACCACCTACTCAGCGGCCAGAACTGGAAGCACCCTATGGTCTTCTTGGCTCCAGAGTCTTTCTGACCGGCCTGGTTAAGCTCGTAACTGCTGCAGCTCCTGGAGCTTCCTGTTTTGGGCACCATGGGAGCCTCCTCTTCCTGGGCCTCCTCCTTCTTCTCCTCCTCCTCCTTCTGGCTACCCCCCTGGCCCGCCTTGTTCCCTGCCCCCGACCCCCTCAACCCCGCCAGGTCCTTCTGCCTGTTCTCTGTCTCTCTGTAGATCCTCCAGTAGAGAACCGTCATGATGGTGACCGGCAGGTAGAAGGCAGCGATGGCCGTGCAGAATGTGATAATAGGCTCTGAGAGAAACTGGATAAAGCATTCTCCACGAGGCACAGTGCGCTCCCCTACGATATACTGCCAGAAGAGTATAGCCGGGGCCCACAGGACGAAGGACACGGACCAGGCCATGCTGATCATAGTCAGAGCTCTCTTGGTGGTCCTCTTGGCCCGGTAAGTCAGAGGTCGAGTTATGGAGAAGTAGCGGTCGAAGCTGATCACCAGCAGGTTCATGACGGAGGCGTTGCTCGCCACGTAGTCGATAGCCAACCACAGGTCGCACGCCCAGTTCCCTAAAGCCCATTGGTCCATGATAATGTAGGTAGTGTAGAGGTTCATGGAAAGAGTCCCTAGAATTAGAACACTGTATTTTAGTTTCACTCTGATATTACAGTAATTGACTATATATACTACTCATGATATTACAGTAATTGACTATATATACTACTCATGATATTGCAGTAATTGACTATATATACTACTCATGATATTACAGTAATTGACTATATATACTACTCATGATATTACAGTAATTGACTATATTTACTACTCATGATATTACAGTAATTGACTATATTTACTACTCATGATATTACAGTAATTGACTATATATACTACTCATGATATTACAATAATTGACTATATATACTACTCATGATATTACAGTAATTGACTATAAATATTACACATTTGATATTACAGTAACTGACTAATACATATTACACATTTGTGAGACACTGTAGGAAATCATAGTACAATACATTATCAATATCAGCTGAGATACATTACATCATCTATACACGTATGAAAACAGCAAGTACAGTTAAAATACCGATGATGAGGTCAGCGAAGGCCAGACTGAGGAGATAGTAGTTATTCACCGTCTTCAGCTGCTTGTTCACCTGGAAGAGAGAAGAGAAACCTTTCATTATTATTAAAGTGTCACTCCACAGTAAAACATCAACTGATGTCGAACGCTGTTAAAAAAAATAATGTTGTGGACCATTTCAGTAAGAGTTTTGAGGCACGGACGCCCCCTTGCAATAATTATGGCCTGCGATACACGTGCCATCAAGCTACCTCGCGCTACAGAGACAGGAGATAGAACGCAGGGCGTGAGCCTGTCTTGGACAAGCCTTCTTAAACAGTTACAGGAAGTCATAATGCAATGTAACGTTAGTCTCGGCCTACAATCTACCTTGAAGGAGATGAGCACCAGGATGTTTCCTACGACGGTGACCAGAGACAGAGACCCGGTGAGGAACACGATCAGGATGACCTGCCAGATGGTGTGACCTCCCAGAGGGTCATAGGTCACCGTGGGGTCAAGGAGGGAGGCGTTGGACAGGCTGGTCGAAGAAGAACAAGATGATTACATTGTAACACTGAAACTGAAATGTATTTCCTTCATCAAAACCCTCATCCAAACAAACAGACGGAGAGGTTGTAAGAATGGCTCAGCCACAGTGCAACACCCCTAGAGCAGTTTAGAGGTTAAGTCCCTTGCTCAAGGGCACAACAGGTAGGAATATAGTATCTAAGGTAATGAATTCCAGAAAACCCAATCCAGTTTCCGGCTCACTCCCTGCAAATTCCCTTCAGAGAGTTAACTCTGGGATTCGGTTTCTAACCCTCTAACCTATACCTGGTCAGGTTGGTGAGGTCCCTGGTAATGGAGTCGTTGTCCAGCACAAGGCCCAGGCCCAGGATGGCGTTGTCGGCGTAGACCCTCATCCCTGGGGAGCTGTTGTTCAGGTACATACTGGGGTCTACAGAGGGGGAAGAGCTGGACGAGTTCAGGTTCAAGGTCATAGCGCTGCCGTCCTGAGGGCATATTCTGGAGACACCTGGGAGAGAAAAGACCATTAGGTTTTTGGCTTTATAAAGTCATATACTCTTAGTGGACAAAACATTAAAGAACACCTGCTCTTTCCATATGGACGTGGTCAGAACATCAGCTTGTGTCATTCAGTAACACTGAGTGGACGTGGTCAGAACATCAGCTTGTATGTAGTAACACTGAGTGGACGTGGTCAGAACATCAGCTTGTCTCATGTAGTAACACTGAGTGGACGTGGTCAGAACATCAGCTTGTGTGTAGTAACACTGAGTGGACGTGGTCAGAACATCAGCTTGTCTCATGTAGTAACACTGAGTGGACGTGGTCAGAACATCAGCTTGTGTGTAGTAACACTGAGTGGACGTGGTCAGAACATCAGCTTGTATGTAGTAACACTGAGTGGACGTGGTCAGAACATCAGCTTGTGTGTAGTAACACTGAGTGGACGGGGTCAGAACATCAGCTTGTATGTAGTAACACTGAGTGGACGTGGTCAGAACATCAGCTTGTGTCATTCAGTAACACTGAGTGGACGTGGTCAGAACATCAGCTTGTATGTAGTAACACTGAGTGGACGTGGTCAGAACATCAGCTTGTCTCATGTAGTAACACTGAGTGGACGTGGTCAGAACATCAGCTTGTGTGTAGTAACACTGAGTGGACGTGGTCAGAACATCAGCTTGTCTCATGTAGTAACACTGAGTGGACGTGGTCAGAACATCAGCTTGTGTGTAGTAACACTGAGTGGACGTGGTCAGAACATCAGCTTGTGTGTAGTAACACTGAGTGGACGTGGTCAGAACATCAGCTTGTGTCATGTAGTAACACTGAGTGGACGAAACATTAGGAACACCTGCTCTTTCCATATGGCATAGACTGACCAGGTGAATTCGGGTGAAAGATATGTTCCCTTATTGATGTCACTTATTAAATCCACTTCAATCAGTGTAGATGAAGAGGAGGAGACAGGTTAAAGAAGGATTTTTAAGCCTTAAGACAATTGAGTTGGCCCGTTATACTAAGTTCTAATCAATAGCCTATAATGTGTTTTGTCTATGTGTATATTTTATCATCATTTTAGCTTTCTAGTAAATAAATATTCAACTAAGATTGGTGTGGTACGAACTCATTGGTGAGACCCGGGTCCGTGCAGATTCACGGGCTATACGACGTTCAGAACGAGATTGGTAGAGGCAACTGGTTAATTAGCGGCTGTTGTAAAATCGTAATTCTGATATTCTTTGAGTTAATTTGGGAAATAGAAATTCAATAAAAACTACTTTTCCCATGGTGCCCCAGGTTAATGAGTTAATAATTGCTTGATTCAGTTAATCACGCAATTAGAAACTTTTAATCATTCGATGAGCAACAGTCACATTAACTAATACAACGTCACAACACTGCTTACAAGCAAAAACTAAAGCAGGAAGTGCCAGTGAGCTCAATACGAAAATGGTCAGATGACGCGAATGCTACGCAAACCAACAGTTTTGCTAGCACAGACTGGAATATATTCCGGGATTCATCCAATGGCATTGAGGAGTACACCACCTCAGTCAACGGCTTCATCAATAAGTGCATCAACAACCTAATCCCCACAGTGAACGTTTAATTACATATCCCAACCAGAAGCCATCGATTACAGGCAACATTCACACTGAGCTAAAGGCTAGAGCTGCTGCTTTCAAGGTGCGGGACTCTAACCCAAAAGCTTATGAGAAATCCCGCTATCCGATGAACCATCAAACAGGCAAAGCGCCAATACAGGACTAAGATTGTATCGTACTACACCGGCTCTGACGCCTGTCGGATGTGGCAGGGCTTACAAACCATTACAGACTACAAAGGGAAGCATAGCCAAGAGCTGCCCAGTGACATGATCCACCAGACGAGCTAAACCACTTCTATGCTCGCTTCGAGGCAAGCAACACTGAGACATGCATGAGAGCACAAGCTGTTCCAGATGACTGTGTAATCACGCTCTCCGTAGCCGACGAGAGTAAGACCTTTAAACAGGTCAAAATTCACAAGGCCGATGGGCAAGACGGATTACCAGGACGTGTACTCCGAACATGAGCTGACCAACTGGCAGGTGTCTTCACTGACATTTTCAACATGTCCCTGATTGAGTCTGTGATACCAACATGTTTCAAGCACACCATCCTAGTCCCTGTGCCGAAGAATACTAAGGCAACCTGCCTAAATGACTACAGGCCCGTAGCACTCACGTCCGTAGCCATGAAGTGCATTGAACGGCTGGTAATGGCTCACATCAACACCATTATCCCAGAAACCCTAGACCCACTCCAATTTGCATCCCGCTCAAACAGATCCACAGATGATGCAATCTATCTATCTCACTCCACACTGCCCTTTCCCACCTGGACAAAAGGAACAGCTACGTGAGAATACTATTCATTGACTACAGCTCAGCGTTCAACACAATAGTGCCCTCAAAGCTCATCACTAAGCTAAGGATCCTGGGACTAAACACCTCCCTCTGCAACTGGATCCTGGACTTCCTGACGAGCCTCTCCCAGGTGGTGAGGGTAGACAACAACACATCTGCCACGCTGATCCTCAACACTGGAGCCCCTCAGGGGTGCGTGCTCAGTCCCCTCCTGTCCCTGTTCACCCACGACTGCATGGCCAGGCACGACTCCAACACCATTAAGTTTGCAAACGACACAACAGTGGTTGGCCTGATCTCCGACAACGACAAGGAGGTCAGCGACCTGGCCAGGTGGTGCCAGAATAACAACCTATCCCTCAACATAATCAAGACAACCTTTCCCTCATCGTGATCAAGACTAAAGAGATGATTGTGGACTACAGGAAAAGGAGGACAGAGCACATCCCCATTCTCATCGATGAGGCTGTAATGGAGCAGGTTGAGAGGTTCAAGTTCCCTGGTATCCACATCATCAACAAACTAGAATGGTCCAAACACACCAAGACAGTCATGAAGAGGGCATGACAAAACCTATTCCACCTCAGGAGACTGAAAAGATTTGGCATGGGTACTCAGATCCTCAAAAGGTTCTACAGCTGCAACATCGAGAGCATCCTGACAGGTTGCATCACTGCCTGGTACTGCAAGTCCTCGGCTTCCGACTGCAAGGCACTACAGAGGGTTGTGCATAAGGCCACTTACATCACTGTGGCTAAGCTGCCTGTCATCCAGGACCTCTACACCAGGTGGTGTCAGAGGAAGGCCCTAAAAATTGTCAAAGACACCAGCCACCACAGTCATAGACTGTTCTCTCTGCTACCGCATGGCAAGTCTAGGACCAAAAGGCTTCTCAACAGCTTTTACCCACAAGCCATAAGACTCCTGAACAGGTAATAAAATGGCTACCCGGACTAGTTGCATTGTGTCCTGCTTCCCCCAAACAACCCCTATTTTACGTTGCTGCTACTCTCTGTTTATCATCTTAGCATAGTCACTTTAACCCTACCTACATGTACATAGTACCTCAATTAGCCCGATTAACCTGTGCCCCCGTACATTGACTCTGTACTGGTACCACCTCGCTACTGTTATTTTCACTGTCATTTTACAGTGTTTTAAAATGTCTTTACTTATCTATTGTTTACATAATACCTATTGTTTTACTTAAAAATTGTTTTGGGGCTTGAAAGTAATCATTTCACTTTAAGATCTACACCTGTCGGCGCTCGTGAAAAATAAACTTTGATTTGATTGGGTGTGGCTGGCTTCCGGGGTTAAGTGGGCGGGTGTTAAAGAAGCAGCGAGGCTTGGCGGGTTTCGGAGGACTCGACCTTCTGCTCTCCCGAGCCCGTTGGTGAGTTGCAGCGATGAGACAATATTGTGTCTACCAATTGGATATCATGATTTTGGGGAGAAAAATAACATATGGAAACCGCATGTTTGCCAGCGTTTCATTTATTCCATTCCAGCCATTACAATGAGCTCAGCATCCTATACCTCCCCCACCAGCCTCCTTCAGTCGTTCCCCTTCAAGGGAAATTCTAAATACATTCACATTCACTATTGAAGCCAAATCCTCATCCTTTACCCTTTGGCTAGAGATCATGTCCCGAGCCATTTTGGATCTTTTGACTGCCAGAACATGATCTGAGCCGTGAGAGATACAGCTTGGAGACCAGACCAGGTCAGTCTGGCCACTCAGCTTCACCCGCTCTAGCCAATATACCACTTCACCTCTAAGCTGCTGTAACCTCCATGTGTGACCACCAGAGGAGTTCTGCCCCGCAATGCACCATGGGTAGCGGGCGGCGAGGTTCACACCTGTCACCTACTTCATCCTTCAGCCACCAGGTTACTATTGGTCACATACACAGTAGAGATCAGCCAATCACAGTTTGAGAGGATAACTACCTCCCTGGTACCCTGCTCATAACCTTGCCCTGCCTCCCGCCCTCCCACAGTGGCTTCTGGGAAACCATCTGTTAAGCCATAGACAAGGCCCCAGAATCCCAGAGACAACCCCTTCGACTGGCTACATATTCTGTCCCTGCTTTAAACCACTGAGGGATAGAGAGGGAGAGCGAAAATGAGAGAGAGAGAGAGAGAGAGAGAGAGAGAGAGAGAGAGAGGGAGAGAGAGAGAGAGAACAAGAGAGAGAGAGGGAGAGAGAGAAAGTGCAAGAGAGAGAAAAAAAGAGAGTGAGAGAGAGAGAGAGAGAGAGAGGGAGAGCGAGCCTGAGAGAGAGAGAAATGGAGAAAGAGGGGGAAGAGAGAACACGAGAGAAAGACGGATCAAATAGATTTCATTAGTGCTGTTTGATATAAGAGGTTGGAAATTCATTTGATATCACTAAAGGGCCGTTCCAAACCAGTTGAAGGTTTCAGGAAAGAATGAAGGATGCGATTACAAAACACCAGAGTGCCTTCTATTCCTCTTCAGTTCCCCTCTCAAACAAACACAAACGAAAAGGATATTTCAGGCCTCTGAGTGACAACGCTCTGTGGGCACAACACAACAAGGCACAGCGTTGCCATGATCATGTAATTGATCTCAATCAGAGCTGACGGGAACTGTGACAGCTGGTGAGAGATACTCAGAGCTGTGTGATTACCTCAGATGAGGCCAGTAGGATGGAACACCAATCTGTGGTGTGGATCACTACTCGCCACACAGAGGAGGCCAGTAGGATGGAACACCAATCTGTGGTGTGGATCACTACTCCCCACACAGAGGAGGCCAGTAGGATGGAACACCAATCTGTGGTATAGACCACTACTCGCCACACAGAGGAGGCCAGTAGGATGGAACACCAATCTGTGGTGTGGATCACTACTTCCCACACAGAGGAGGCCAGTAGAATGGAACACCAATCTGTGGTGTGAATCACTACACACAGTAGCAGCGGTAGTCTGGGTAGCCATTTGATTAGCTGTTCAGGAGTCTTATGGCTTGGGGGTAGAAGTTGTTTAGAAGCCTCTTCGACCTAGACTTGGCGCTCCGGTCCCGCTTGCCGTGTGGTAGCAGAGAGAACAGTTTATGACTAGAGTGGCTGGACTCTTTGATCATTTTTAGGGCCTTCCTCTGACACCGCCTGGTATAGAGGTCCTGGATGGCAGGAAGCTTTGCCCCAGTGATGTACTGGGCCATACGCACTACCCTCTGTAGTGCCTTGCGGTCGGAGGCCGAGCACTTGCCGTACCAGGTAGTGATGCAACCAGTCAGAATGCTCTCGATGGTGCAGCTGTAGAACCTTTTGATGATCTGAGGACCCATGACAAATCTTTTCAGTCTCCTGAGGGGGAATAGGTTTTGTCGTTCCCTCTTCATGACTGTCTTGTTGTGCTTGGACTATTCTAGTTTGTTGGTGATGTGGACACCAAGGAACTTGAAGCTCTCAACCTGCTCCACTACAGCCCCGTCGATTGGAATGGGGGAGTGCTCTGTGCTCCATTTCCTGTAGTCCACAATCATCTCCTTTGTCTTGATCACGTTGAGGAAGAGGTTATTGTACTGGCACCAAACTGCCAGGTCTCTGACCTCCTCCCTATAGGCTGTCTCATCATTGTCGGTGATCAAGCCTACCACTGTTGTGTCGTCAGCAAACTTAATGATGGTGTTGGAGTCGTGCCTGGCCTTGCAGTCATGAGTGAACAGGGAGTACAGGAGGGGACTGAGCACCCACCCCTGAGAGGCCCCTGTGTTGAGGATCAGCGTGGAGAATGTGTTGGTACCCACCCTTACCACCTGGAAGTCCAGAATCCAGTTGCAGAGGGAGGTGTTTTAGTCCCAGGGTCGTTAGCTTAGTGATGAGCTTTGTGGGCACTATGGTGTTGAACGCTGCGCTGTAGTCAATGAATAGCATTCTCACATAGGTGTTCCTTTTGTCCAGGTGGGAAATGGCAGTGTGGAGTGCAATTGAGATTGCATCAAGGGTTTCTGGGATAATGGTGTTGATGTGATCCATGACCAGTCTTTCCAAGCACTTCATGGCTACAGATGTGAGTGCTACGGGTCGGTAGTCATTTAGGCAGGTTACCTAAGGGTTCTTGGGCACGGGGACTATGGTGGTCTGCTCGAAACATGTTGGTATTACAGACTCGGACAGGGAAAGGTTGAACATGTCAGTGAAGACACTTGCCAGTTGGTCAGCACACGCTAGCAGTACAAGTCCCGGTCATCCATCTGCCCTGCTGCCTTGTGAATGTTGACCTGTTTAAAAGTCTTACTTTGATCACAGAGTCTTCTGGAACAGCTTGTGCTCTCATGTATGTTTCAGTGTTATTTGCCTAGAAGGGAGCATAGAAGTAGTTTAGCTCGTCTGGTAGGCTCTTGGCTGTGCTTCCCTTTGTAGTCTGTAATGGTTTGCAAGCCCTGCCACATCCGATGAGCATCAGAGCCGTTTGATGGTTCGTCGGAGGGCATAGCGGGATTTCTTATAAGCTTCCCGGGTTGGAGTTCCGCTCCTTGAAAGCGGCAGCTCTAGCCTTTAGCTCAGTGCGGATGATGCCTGTAATCCATGGCTTCTGGTTGGGGTATGTAGGTACGGTCACTGTGGGGACGACGTCATCGATGCACTTATTGACGAAGCCAATGACTGATGTGGTGTACTCCTCAATGCCATCAGAGGAATCCCGGAACATATTATTCCAGTCTGTGATAGCAAAACAGTCCTGTAGCATCTGCTTCATCTGACCACTTTTTTATTGATCGAGTCCCTGGTGCTTCCTGCTTTAATTTTTAGCTTGTAAGCAGGAATCAGCTATGAAGAACACAGATTAAAACTCTCTAGGTAGATAGTGTGGTCTACAGCTTATCATGAGACTCTACCTCAGGTGGGAAAAACCTTGAAACCCTTACAAAAATACATAATCCACCGCCCCTTGTCTTACCAGACGCCGCCGTTCTATCCTGCCACTACATGTGGTAGTCTGGCCACTGCGCTATGATGTGGTAGTCTGGCCACTGCGCTATGATGTGGTAGTCTGGCCACTGCGCTATGATGTGGTAGTCTGGACTCTATGCTATGATGTGGTAGTCTGGCCACTGCGCTATGATGTGGTAGTCTGGACTCTATGCATGATGTGGTAGTCTGGCCACTGCGCTATGATGTGGAAGCCTGGGCGCTGTGTTATGATGTGGAAGCCTGGGCGCTGTGTTATGATGTGGAAGCCTGGGCACTGTGTTATGATGTGGAAGCCTGTGCACTGTGTTATGATGTGGTGGCCTGGACACTGTGCTGTGATGTGGAAGCCTGGGCGCTGTGTTATGATGTGGAAGCCTGGGCACTGTGTTATGATGTGGTGGCCTGGACACTGTGCTGTGATGTGGTAGTCTGGACACTGCGCTATGATGTGGTAGTCTGGACACTGCGCTATGATGTGGTAGTCTGGACACTGCGCTATGATGTGGTAGTCTGGACACTGCGCTATGATGTTTTAGCCTGGACACTGCGCTATGATGTGGTAGTCTGGACACTGTGCTACAATGTGGTAGTCTGGACACTGCGCTATGATGTGATAGCCTGGACACTGCGCTATGATGTGGTAGTCTGGACACTGTGCTATGATGTGGTAGTCTGGTCACTGTGCTATGATGTGGTAGTCTGGACACTGTGCTATGATGTGATAGCCTGGACACTGCGCTATGATGTGGTAGCCTGGACGCTGCACTATGATATGGTAGTCTGAGCGCTGCACTATGATATGGTAGTCTGAGCGCTGTGCTATGATGTGTTAGCCTGGACGCTGCACTATGATATGGTTGTCTGGGCGCTGTGCTATGATTGCATTTTAGTCGTTTAACAGGCGCTCTTTTCCAGAGAGACTTACAGTTAGTGCATTCATCTTAAGGTGGGTGGGACAACCACATATCTAGAAAGTAAATGTTTCAATAACGTAGCTGTCAGTGGAGTGAGAGATAGAAGGGGGATATACAATTGTATTGTATTTATTATTAATGAAAAGGAGGAAGATTATTTAAGATGTTGTTTGAAGAGGTAGGCTTTCAGATTTTTCGGAAGATGGGCAGGGACTCTGTTGTCCTAGCTTCAAGGGGAAACTGGTTCCACCATTAGGGTGCCAGGACAGAGAAGAGCTTGAACTGGTAGCTGCCCTCCTGTAGGGGTGGGAGGGCCAAGAGACCAGAGGTGGCAGAACGAAGTGCTCAGGTTGGGGTGTAGAGTTTGAGCATGGTCTGAAAGAAGGGAGGGCCAGTTCCTGGTCTTGTAGTGTATGTGAGTGTCGACTGGAAGCCAGTGGAGTGAGTGGAGGAGCAGGGTTAACTTGATAAGGTTGAAAACCAGGCAGACTGCAGCATTCTGGTTAAGTGGCAGTAGTCCAGATGGGAGAGGTCAAGTGTCTGGATTAGGACCCGAGCCCCTTCCTGTGTGAGGTAGGGTCGTACTCTACGGATGTTCCACTTCCTGTGTGAGGTAGGGTCGTACTCTACGGATGTTCCACTTCCTGTGTGAGGTAGGGTCGTACTCTATGGATGTTCCTCTTCCTGTGTGAGGTAGGGTCGTACTCTACGGATGTTCCTCTTCCTGTGTGAGGTAGGGTCGTATTCTACGGATGTTCCTCTTCCTGTGTGAGGTAGGGTCGTACTCTACGGATGTTCCTCTTCCTGTGTGAGGTAGGGTCGTACTCTACGGATGTTATAGAGCATGAACCTGCAGGAGTGAGTCACTGCCTTGATGTTTGTGGAGAACGACAGGGTGTTTTCCAGGGTCTCGCCAATGTTCTTTGGCATCTGGGAGGGAGACACTGGAGTTGCCAACCGTGAAGGAGAGGTCTTTGAGTGGGCAGGCCTTCCCCGAGAGGAAGAGCAGCTCCAGCTTGTCAAGGTTGAGCTTGAGGTGGTGGGATGACATCCAACTTGAGATATCTGCCAGGCAAGTAGATATGTGTGTTGCCAGCTGGGTGTCAGGAGTGGGGGAGAGGAGAAAATAATGTGGAATGTCATCCTCATAGCAATGATAGGAGAGACCTTGTGAGGATATGATGGAGCCAAATGACTTAGTGTATAGAGAGGAGAAGGCCTAGAACTGAGCCCTGGGGGACACCAGGGCACGTGGTGTAGACACAGATCCTCTCAACATCACCTGGTAGAAGTGGCCTGCTAAAGTAGAATGCAATCCAAGAGTGTACAGAGCCTGAGACGCCCAGCACTGAGAGGGTAGAGAGGAGGATCTGATAGAGTCTGAGACGCCCAGACCTGAGAGGGTGGAGAAGAAAATCTGATAGAGCCTGAGATACCAGCCCTGAGAGGGTGGAGATGATGATCTGATAGTCTGAGACGCCCAGCCCTGAGAGGGTGGAGAGGAAGATCTGATAGAGCCTGAGACACCCAGCCCTGAGAGGGTGGAGAGGAGGATCTGATAGAGCCTGAGACGCCCAGCCCTGAGAGGGTGGAGCCTGAGACTCCCAGCCCTGAGAGGGAGGAGATGAGGATCTGATAGAGCCTGAGACACCCAGCCCTGAGAGGGTGGAGAGGAGGATCTGATAGAGCCTGAGACACCCAGCCCTGAGAGGGTGGAGAGGAGGATCTGATAGAACCTGAGACGCCCAGCCCTGAGAGGGTGGAGATGAGGATCTGAGAGCCTGAGATACCAGCCCTGAGAGGGTGGAGATGAGGAACTGATAGTCTGAGACTCCCAGCCCTGAGAGAGTGGAGAGGAGGATCTGATAGAGCCTGAGACGCCCAGCCCTGAGAGGGTGGAGAGGAGGATCTGATAGAGCCTGAGACGCCCAGCCCTGAGAGGGTGGAGAGGAGGATCTGATAGAGCCTGAGACACCCAGTCCTGAGAGGGTGGAGAGGAGGATCTGATAGAGCCTGAGACGCCCAGCCCTGAGAGGGTGGAGAGGAGGATCTGATAGAGCCTGAGACGCCCAGCCCTGAGAGGGTGGAGAGGAGGATCTGATAGAGTCTGAGATGCCCAGCCCTGAGAGGGTGGAGAGGAGGATCTGAGAGAGCCTGAGACACCCAGCCCTGAGAGGGTGGAGAGGAGGAACTGATAGAGCCTGAGACGCCCAGCTCAGAGAGGGTGGAGAGGAGGATCTGATAGAGCCTGAGACTCCCAGCCCTGAGAGGGTGGAGAGGAGGATCTGATAGTCTGAGACACCCAGCCCTGAGAGGGTGGAGAGGAGGATCTGATAGAGCCTGAGACTAATCAGAGGGAAAAGGGGAACAGGTGGGAGAAGGGGTGACGAGGTAGTCAAGAGGAGACAAGGAACAGCTGGGGGAAAGCGGGGGAGAAAAGGTAACCTAATACGACCAGCAGAGGGAGACAGGGTGAAAGGAAAGGACAGAAAGACACAACATGACAATACATGACAGACGCCCAGCTCTGAGAGGGTGGAGAGGAGGATCTGATAGAGCCTGAGACTCCCAGCCCTGAGAGGGTGGAGAGGAGGATCTGATGGTTCACGGCGTCGAGGGCAGCGGATAGATCTAGGAGGATGAGAACACAGGTTAAAGATTTAGCTTTAGCTTTGTCTAAGGCACTGCATCGTAGTGCTAGCTGTGCCACTAGAGATCCTTGTTCGAGTCCAGGCTCTGTCTCAGCCGGCCGCTACCGGCAGACCAATGGGGCGGTGCACAATTGGCCCAGCGTTGTCCGGGAGCGTTTGGCCAGGCAGGGATGTTCTTGTCCCATTCCGCTCTAGCGACTCCTGTAGAGGGCCGGGCACAATGCATGCTGACACAGTCGCCAGGTGTACAGTGTTTCCTCCGACACATTGGTGCGGCTGGTTAAGTGGGAATTGTGTCAAGAAGCAGTGCGGCTTGGCTGGGTTGTGTTTCGGAGGACGCACAGCTTTCGACCTTTGCCTCTTCCGAGTCCGTACGGGAATTGCAGCGATGAGACAAGACTGTAACTACCAATTGGGTACGATGAAATTTGGGAGAAAAAGGGGGTGCATTTTTTTTACTATTAATATTTAGCTTTGGTAGTGCGGAGAGCCTCCGTGACACAGGGAAGGACAGCCTTGGTTGAGTGAGCCGTCCTACAGCCTGTCTTGTTAGAAGATGGTTCTGAGAGAGATAATGAGAGAGTTGGTCAGAGACGCTCAAGTGTTTTGGAAAGAAAAGAAAAGGGATATAAAGGTCTATAGTTTTTGATGTTAGATGAGTCAAGTGTTTGTTTCTTGAGGAGGAGAGAAACTTAGGCCATTTTGAAGTCAGAAGGGTCGCAACCAGTGGTCAGGGATGAGTTGATGAGGGAAGTGAGAAGGTCTCCAGAGATGGTCTGGGGAGAAGGGGATGGGGTCGGGCAGGTCAGATCTCATTAGTTGCAGGATGTCATCTGGAGAGAGAGGGGAGAAAGAGGTCAAGGAGTAGGGTAGTTCTGTGTGAGTGGGACCAGTGGACTCAATACGTTGAGTGAATGAGTAGAGGATGTCCACTTTATTTTCAAAGTTGCTGACAAAGCCGTCCTCAGAGAGGGAGGAGGGAGGGGGAGGGCTGGGCTTCTCAGGCTCTGTACACTCTTAGATTAAATCCTACCTGGCAGACCGCTTCTACCAGGTGACGTTGAGAGGATTAAGGAGGGAGGAGATGGTGGAAAAGAGTTTCCTAGGTAGAGGGGTAGAATGTGGCTTTAGCAGAGGATAGTGGAAGAGAAGATGGAGAGGAGGGAGTGAAAGGATGATAGGTCCTCTGGAAGTTAAGTTTTCCTCCATTTCCCCTCAGCTGTCCGCCGCCCTGTTCTATAAGCTTGCAATGAGTCACTAAGCCACAGAGCAGAAGGAGAGGGCCGAGCCGGCCGGGAGGAAAGGGGACAGTGCGAGTCATAGGATGCGGAAAGGGAGGAGAGTAGGGTTGAAGGGGCAGAATCAGAAGACATAAGGGAGAAGGATTTAAAAGAAGGGAGAGATGAAAGGATAGAAGGAGAGAGGAGTGGGAGAGAGAGAGAGAGAGAGCGAATATTGTTAAGGCGCATGACCATCTGGGTAGGAGCTGAGCGGTTAAGGTTGGAGGAGAGGGAGACAAAGGGAAACAAAGTAGTGATCAGAGACCTGGATGGGGGTTGCAATGAGATTAGAAGGCAAGTCGCCCCTAGTAAAGATGAGGTCAAGTCTATTATTTGACTTGTGGAAAGGATTGGGAAAAGGTCAAAAGAGGCAAGGAGGAGAAAGATCGAGTTGGAAAGAAATTAATCGAAGGCAGACGATGTTGAGAGGTTGAAGTCGCCAAGTACAAAGAGCGGTGAGCCATCTTTAGCAAATTAGCTTATCAAGGTGTCAAGCTCATTGAGGAACTCTCCGAGGGCACCTGGTGGGCGATAGATGACGACAATGTTAAGCTGAAGCGGACAAGAGACAGTGACATAATGGAATTCAAATGAGGAGATGGACAGGTGAGAGAGGAGATGGACAGGTGAGAGAGGAGATGGACAGGTGAGAGAGGAGATGGACAGGTGAGAGAGGAGATGGACAGGTGAGAGAGGAGATGGACAGGTGAGAGAGGAGATGGGCAGGTGAGAGAGGGAGAAAAGAGAAAATCTCCAGTTAGGAGAAATGAGTCGCCCTGTGTCATCACCACGACGACCATATGTACTCTGACTATAAGAGAAAACATAGTCAGATGGAGAGAGAGCAGCTGGAGTAGCAGTGTTCTCTGGGGTGATCCATGTCTCCGTCAGGGACAAAAGGTCAAGGGTCAGAAGGGCAGCATAGGCTGAGATGAACTCATTGTTCTTGACCGTAGATTGGCAGTTCCAAACAGTAACAGAGACCAGGAAGACCAGTGAACAGGAAATTAGAAGGGTTGTATCCAAGGAGTGGCGAGTGTCTGTAATACCTACAGGGAGAGGTGGGAACAGGTAGAGAAAACACACACACAGCTGACAAAGCTACACAAGAGCAAAATTAGATCATCTGTAAATAACAAGTAAGACAATCAATGTGGTTCTACCAGAGGACAGCAGAGATATATTATGTGGTTCTACCAGAGGACCAGAGGAGAGCAGAGATATATTATGTGGTTCTACCAGAGGACAGCAGAGATATATTATGTGGTTCTACCAGAGGACAGCAGAGATATATTATGTGGTTCTACCAGAGGACAGCAGAGATATATTATGTGGTTCTACCAGAGGACAGCAGAGATATATTATGTGGTTCTACCAGAGGACAGCAGAGATATATTATGTGGTTCTACCAGAGGACCAGAGGACAGCAGAGATATATTATATGGTTCTACCAGAGGACAGCAGAGATATATTATGTGGTTCTACCAGAGGAGAGCAGAGATATATTATGTGGTTCTACCAGAGGACAGCAGAGATATATTATATGGTTCTACCAGAGGACCAGAGGACAGCAGAGATATATTATGTGGTTCTACCAGAGGACAGCAGAGATATATTATGTGGTTCTACCAGAGGACAGCAGAGATATAATATGTGGTTCTACCAGAGGAGAGCAGAGATATATTATGTGGTTCTACCAGAGGACAGCAGAGATATATTATATGGTTCTACCAGAGGACCAGAGGACAGCAGAGATATATTATGTGGTTCTACCAGAGGACAGCAGAGATATATTATGTGGTTCTACCAGAGGACAGCAGAGATATATTATGTGGTTCTACCAGAGGACCAGATGACAGCAGAGATATATTATGTGGTTCTACCAGAGGACAGCAGAGATATATTATGTGGTTCTACCAGAGGACAGCAGAGATATATTATGTGGTTCTACCAGAGGACAGCAGAGATATATTATGTGGTTCTACCAGAGGAGAGCAGAGATATATTATGTGGTTCTACCAGAGGACAGCAGAGATATATTATGTGGTTCTACCAGAGGACAGCAGAGATATATTATGTGGTTCTACCAGAGGACAGCAGAGATATATTATGTGGTTCTACCAGAGGACAGCAGAGATATATTATGTGGTTCTACCAGAGGACAGCAGAGATATATTATGTGGTTCTACCAGAGGACCAGAGGACAGCAGAGATATATTATGTGGTTCTACCAGAGGACCAGAGGACAGCAGAGATATATTATGTGGTTCTACCAGAGGACCAGAGGACAGCAGAGATATATTATGTGGTTCTACCAGAGGACCAGAGGACAGCAGAGATATATTATGTGGTTCTACCAGAGGACCAGAGGACAGCAGAGATATATTATGTGGTTCTACCAGAGGACAGCAGAGATATATTATGTGGTTCTACCAGAGGACAGCAGAGATATATTATGTGGTTCTACCAGAGGACAGCAGAGATATATTATGTGGTTCTACCAGAGGACCAGAGGAGAGCAGAGATATATTATGTGGTTCTACCAGAGGACAGCAGAGATATATTATGTGGTTCTACCAGAGGACAGCAGAGATATATTATGTGGTTATACCAGAGGACAGCAGAGATATATTATGTGGTTCTACCAGAGGACCAGAGGACAGCAGAGATATATTATGTGGTTCTACCAGAGGACAGCAGAGATATATTATGTGGTTCTACCAGAGGACAGCAGAGATATATTATGTGGTTCTACCAGAGGACAGCAGAGATATATTATGTGGTTATACCAGAGGACAGCAGAGATATATTATGTGGTTCTACCAGAGGACAGCAGAGATATATTATGTGGTTCTACCAGAGGACCAGAGGACAGCAGAGATATATTATGTGGTTCTACCAGAGGACCAGAGGACAGCAGAGATATATTATGTGGTTCTACCAGAGGACAGCAGAGATATATTATGTGGTTCTACCAGAGGACAGCAGAGATATATTATGTGGTTCTACCAGAGGACAGCAGAGATATATTATGTGGTTCTACCAGAGGACAGCAGAGATATATTATGTGGTTCTACCAGAGGACAGCAGAGATATATTATGTGGTTCTACCAGAGGACAGCAGAGATATATTATGTGGTTCTACCAGAGGACCAGAGGACAGCAGAGATATATTATGTGGTTCTACCAGAGGACCAGAGGACAGCAGAGATATATTATGTGGTTCTACCAGAGGACCAGAGGACAGCAGAGATATATTATGTGGTTCTACCAGAGGACCAGAGGACAGCAGAGATATATTATGTGGTTCTACCAGAGGACAGCAGAGATATATTATGTGGTTCTACCAGAGGACCAGAGGACAGCAGAGATATATTATGTGGTTCTACCAGAGGACCAGAGGACAGCAGAGATATATTATGTGGTTCTACCAGAGGACCAGAGGACAGCAGAGATATATTATGTGGTTCTACCAGAGGACCAGAGGACAGCAGAGATATATTATGTGGTTCTACCAGAGGACCAGAGGACAGCAGAGATATATTATGTGGTTCTACCAGAGGACAGCAGAGATATATTATGTGGTTCTACCAGAGGACAGCAGAGATATATTATGTGGTTCTACCAGAGGACAGCAGAGATATATTATGTGGTTCTACCAGAGGACCAGAGGAGAGCAGAGATATATTATGTGGTTCTACCAGAGGACAGCAGAGATATATTATGTGGTTCTACCAGAGGACAGCAGAGATATATTATGTGGTTATACCAGAGGACAGCAGAGATATATTATGTGGTTCTACCAGAGGACAGCAGAGATATATTATGTGGTTCTACCAGAGGACCAGAGGACAGCAGAGATATATTATGTGGTTCTACCAGAGGACCAGAGGACAGCAGAGATATATTATGTGGTTCTACCAGAGGACAGCAGAGATATATTATGTGGTTCTACCAGAGGACAGCAGAGATATATTATGTGGTTCTACCAGAGGACAGCAGAGATATATTATGTGGTTCTACCAGAGGACAGCAGAGATATATTATGTGGTTCTACCAGAGGACAGCAGAGATATATTATGTGGTTCTACCAGAGGACAGCAGAGATATATTATGTGGTTCTACCAGAGGACCAGAGGACAGCAGAGATATATTATGTGGTTCTACCAGAGGACCAGAGGACAGCAGAGATATATTATGTGGTTCTACCAGAGGACCAGAGGACAGCAGAGATATATTATGTGGTTCTACCAGAGGACCAGAGGACAGCAGAGATATATTATGTGGTTCTACCAGAGGACCAGAGGACAGCAGAGATATATTATGTGGTTCTACCAGAGGACCAGAGGACAGCAGAGATATATTATGTGGTTCTACCAGAGGACCAGAGGACAGCAGAGATATATTATGTGGTTCTACCAGAGGACCAGAGGAGAGCAGAGATATATTATGTGGTTCTACCAGAGGACAGCAGAGATATATTATGTGGTTCCACCAGAGGACAGCAGAGATATATTATGTGGTTCTACCAGAGGACAGCAGAGATATATTATGTGGTTCTACCAGAGGACTGCAGAGATATATTATGTGGTTCTACCAGAGGACAGCAGAGATATATTATGTGGTTCTACCAGAGGACCAGAGGACAGCAGAGATATATTATGTGGTTCTACCAGAGGACCAGAGAACAGCAGGGATATATTATGTGGTTCTACCAGAGGACCAGAGGACAGCAGAGATATATTATGTGGTTCTACCAGAGGACAGCAGAGATATATTATGTGGTTCTACCAGAGGACCAGAGGACAGCAGAGATATATTATGTGGTTCTACCAGAGGACCAGAGGACAGCAGAGATATATTATGTGGTTCTACCAGAGGACAGCAGAGATATATTATGTGGTTCTACCAGAGGACAGCAGAGATATATTATGTGGTTCTACCAGAGGACCAGATGACAGCAGAGATATATTATGTGGTTCTACCAGAGGACAGCAGAGATATATTATGTGGTTCTACCAGAGGACCAGAGGACAGCAGAGATATATTATGTGGTTCTACCAGAGGACAGCAGAGATATATTATGTGGTTCTACCAGAGGACAGCAGAGATATAGGAGAGGAGAGGAGAGGAGAGGAGAGGAGAAATGGGGAGGGAGAGGGAGAGGAGAGGAGAAATGGGCAAGGGGAGGGAGAGGAGAGGAGAAATGGGCAGGGGTGAGGGAGAGGAGAGGAGAGGAGAGGGGAAATGGGGAGCGAGAGGGAGAGGAGAGGTGGGCAGGGGGAGGGAGAGGAGAGGCCAGTAATATTATTAATATGATCCCCTCCAGCCCGGTTTGGCCCTGGACGGTGATGTGGTGATATGGCCTAGAGACCCTCGGTTGTCAGTATGACTAATCTCCTGTCTGTCTCTGTGGACGTAACCAGCTGGCTGCATGTGTTGATGAAGGCCAGGTTAAATAATTGGATGCCCTGGGTTATGAACGCCTTGCAAAGTTATTGCTAGCCTGATTCCAGATCAGTTTGTGCTGTCTTTCCCAGTTTTGACGTGACAAGGACCATAGGAGTTGGCAAGACAGCACAAACAGATCTGGGACCAGTGGAAGTGATTCTCTGGGCACCAGTGGAAGTGATTGCATGCCCTGGGTTATGAAGGTCTGTGGGCAAAGGAAGGAGAGGTGGCTTTTACATTTAGCTTTTAGCATCAACACAGGTTTAAAGGACAGATTTACCATTTAGCTGTAGAGTTTAGCTTCTAAAGCAGGTTCTAAAGCAGGTTTAAAGGGCAGGTTTAGCATTTAGCTGTAGCGTTTAGCTTCTAAAGCAGGTTTAAAGGTTAGGTTTAGCATTTAGCTGTAGAGTTTAGCTTCTAAAGCAGGTTTAAAGGGCAGGTTTAGCATAGTGTTTAGCTTCTAAAGCAGGTTTAAAGGGCAGGTTTAGCATTTAGCTGTAGCGTTTAGCTTCGAAAGCAGGTTTAAAGGTTAGGTTTAGCATTTAGCTGTAGAGTTTAGCTTCTAAAGCAGGTTTAAAGGGCAGGTTTAGCATAGTGTTTAGCTTCTCAAGCAGGTTTAAAGGACAGGTTTAGCATAGTGTTTAGCTTCTCAAGCAGGTTTAAAGGACAGGTTTAGCATAGTGTTTAGCTTCTCAAGCAGGTTTAAAGGACAGGTTTAGCATAGTGTTTAGCTTCTCAAGCAGGTTTAAAGGGCAGGTTTAGCATAGTATTTAGCTTCTCAAGCAGGTTTAAAGGGCATGTTTAGCATTTAGCTGATTCCCATAGAGACTAAGACAGTGTCCCGTGAGGATTCCCATAGAGACTAAGACAGTGTCCCGTGAGGATTCCCATAGAGACTAAGACAGTATCCTAAATGGCACCCTATTCCCTAGATTCCCTAAGGGCCCTGGTTAAAAGAAGTGCACTACAAAGGGAATGGGGTGCCATTTTGGGACAGATCCTGAGGAATCGCTGTCCTTTTAACTATGACATGTTATGTTCCGCTGTCGCGTCAACACACACAACTCCATCATTCAACCCCCCCCACTTTGAAGGATGATAATCTTAGGCCACTCTAAAAAGGTATCGTCTTTGTTTATTACTAGGAGATGCTGATTGGATAACCCCCCCCCCTTTGAAGGATGATAATCTTAGGCCACTCTAAAAAGGTATCGTCTTTGTTTATTACTAGGAGATGCTGATTGGATAAACCCCCCCCCCCCCCCCCCCCCCCTTTGAAGGATGATAATCTTAGGCCACTCTAAAAAGGTATCGTCTTTGTTTATTACTAGGAGATGCTGATTGGATAAACCCCCCCCACTTTGAAGGATGATAATCTTAGGCCACTCTAAAAAGGTATTGTCTTTGTTTATTACTAGGAGATGCTGATTGGATAAACCCCCCCCCCCCCCCCCCCCAGAGTTTAACGAGCTAAGAAGGATGAAGCTGAGCGTGTTAGAGCCTAGTGTCTGTTGATAAAGTAACTGCTCATAAACGGAGACGATTAAATGCAATCCATATGAGAGTTAAGAAACGCACATAAACGCCGTGGTGTGTGCAGTGTTTACATTTTTTTTTTTTTATTCGCTGATTTAATTTTTAATGGACGACTTTCGCTCAGGAGCAGCGCGCGGCTAATTAACGGACAGATCAAATTTCCTCAGCAATTTGTTTTCACTTTCAACATAACCTTTGAATCATTTAGACAGTGTGTCCAAATGGCCACCTATTTCACTATGTAGTGCACTACTATGGGCCCTGATTTAAAAGCAGTGCACTGCAGCATAAAGAGAAGAGGATGCCATTTAGGACGAGGCCTTCATTTTAACGTGACTTTTCCAGACGATGCTTTTCTCAGAGGGTTTCTTTAGCGTTGTGTTTGAATGGTGATTCAGGTCTTCATCCAAGCCGCTTTCATCTCAATAATCAAATCATTTCTGGGTAACAATTACTGTGAATACATTGATTGTTTTCAATTAAAATGAGCAAAAAAAGACATAAAAAAATGTGTTTTTAGCAAAGAGCCATTTCTCAAGGACTATCTGGGAGTGGTCTGAGTGGGGAAAACGGAAAACTAGCTGTTATTGGCAGAGAGGTTTGGAACACTCTTTCTTATTGGTCTATTAACTCATTTACTGGTGATGTCACCAGGCAGGCCACATCTCTTTCTTATTGGTCTATTAACTCATCTACTGGTGATGTCACCAGGCAGGCCACATCTCTTTCTTATTGGTCTATTAACTCATCTACTGGTGATGTCACCAGACAGGCCACATCTCTTTCTTATTGGTCTATTAACTCATCTACTGGTGATGTCACCAGGCAGGCCAAATCTCTTTCTTATTGGTCTATTAACTCATTTACTGGTGATGTCACCAGGCAGGCCAAATCTCTTTCTTATTGGTCTATTAACTCATCTACTGGTGATGTCACCAGGCAGGCCAAATCTCTTTCTTATTGGTCTATTAACTCATCTACTGGTGATGTCACCAGGCAGGCCAAATCTCTTTCTTATTGGTCTATTAACTCATTTACTGGTGATGTCACCAGGCAGGCCAAATCTCTTTCTTATTGGTCTATTAACTCATCTACTGGTGATGTCACCAGGCAGGCCAAATCTCTTTCTTATTGGTCTATTAACTCATCTACTGGTGATGTCACCAGGCAGGCCAAATCTCTTTCTTATTGGTCTATTAACTCATCTACTGGTGATGTCACCAGGCAGGCCAAATCTCTTTCTTATTGGTCTATTAACTCATCTACTGGTGATGTCACCAGACAGGCCAAATCTCTTTCTTATTGGTCTATTAACTCATCTACTGGTGATGTCACCAGGCAGGCCAAATCTGTTTCTTATTGGTCTATTAACTCATCTACTGGTGATGTCACCAGGCAGGCCAAATCTCTTTCTTATTGGTCTATTAACTCATCTACTGGTGATGTCACCAGGCAGGCCAAATCTCTTTCTTATTGGTCTATTAACTCATTTACTGGTGATGTCACCAGGCAGGCCAAATCTCTTTCTTATTGGTCTATTAACTCATTTACTGGTGATGTCACCAGGCAGGCCAAATCTCTTTCTTATTGGTCTATTAACTCATCTACTGGTGATGTCACCAGGCAGGCCAAATCTCTTTCTTATTGGTCTATTAACTCATCTACTGGTGATGTCACCAGGCAGGCCAAATCTCTTTCTTATTGGTCTATTAACTCATCTACTGGTGATGTCACCAGGCAGGCCAAATCTCTTTCTTATTGGTCTATTAACTCATCTACTGGTGATGTCACCAGACAGGCCAAATCTCTTTCTTATTGGTCTATTAACTCATCTACTGGTGATGTCACCAGGCAGGCCAAATCTGTTTCTTATTGGTCTATTAACTCATCTACTGGTGATGTCACCAGGCAGGCCAAATCTCTTTCTTATTGGTCTATTAACTCATCTACTGGTGATGTCACCAGGCAGGCCAAATCTCTTTCTTATTGGTCTATTAACTCATTTACTGGTGATGTCACCAGGCAGGCCAAATCTCTTTCTTATTGGTCTATTAACTCATTTACTGGTGATGTCACCAGGCAGGCCAAATCTCTTTCTTATTGGTCTATTAACTCATCTACTGGTGATGTCACCAGGCAGGCCAAATCTCTTTCTTATTGGTCTATTAACTCATTTACTGGTGATGTCACCAGGCAGGCCAAATCTCTTTCTAATTAGTCTATTAACTCATCTACTGGTGATGTCACCAGACAAGACAAATCTCCATCCCACTAAAACATGGCTGAAATTACAGGCGGTCTTTTCAAACAGCTTTTACACTAACAGGTAACAGTTTTCTTCCAACCTCATAGTGTGGAAATATATATATAAAACACAGGAAAAAAACAGGTTTTTGACCGCACTGGGCCTTTATAGAACAGGTCATGTGAGACCTCAGCACGTATTGTTGTACTTCTCATACATGTTGGTCCACAATACTTTGGGTTTTGGAAAACTAGGTAAAACGTTATGTCTGTGACTCCACCTGACCACCACTACCCCTACCTGACCACCACTACCCCTACCTGACCACCACTACCCCTACCTGACCACCACTACCCCTACCTGACCACCACTACCCTCACCACTACCCCTACCTGACCACCACTACCCCTACCTGACCACCACTACCCCTACCTGACCACCACTACCCCTACCTGACCACCACTACACCTACCTGACCACCACTACCCTCACCACTACCCCTACCTGACCACCACTACCCCTCCCTGACCACCACTACCCTCACCACTACCCCTACCTGACTACCACTACCCCTACCTGACCACCACTACCCCTACCTGACCACCACTACCCCTACCTGACCACCACTACCCCTACCTGACCACCACTACCCCTACCTGACCACCACTACCCCTACCTGACCACCACTACCCCTACCTGACCACCACTACCCCTACCTGACCACCACTACCCCTACCTGACCACCACTACCCCTACCTGACCACCACTACACCTACCTGACCACCACTACCCTCACCACTACCCCTACCTGACCACCACTACCCCTCCCTGACCACCACTACCCTCACCACTACCCCTACCTGACTACCACTACCCCTACCTGACCACCACTACCCCTACCTGACCACCACTACCCCTACCTGACAACCCCTACCCCTACCTGACTACCACTACCTTCACCACTACCCCTACCTGACCACCACTACCCCTACCTGACCACCACTACCCCTACCTGACCACCACTACCCCTACCTGACCACCACTACCCCTACCTGACCACCCCTACCCCTACCTGACCACCACTACCCTCACCACTACCTGACCACCACTACCCCTACCTGACCACCACTACCCTCACCACTACCCCTACCTGACCACCACTATCCTCAACCTGTTGGTATTATACACTGAGTGGACAAAACAATAGGAACACCTTCGTAATATTGAGTTGAACACCCTTCTGCCCTCGGAACAGACTCAATTCATCTGGTCATGGACTCTACAAGGTGTTGAAAGCGTTCCACAGGGGATGCTGGCCCATGTTGACTCCAATAGCTTCCCACAGTTGTGTCAAGTTGGCTGGATGTCCTTTAGGTGGTTGACCATTCTTGATACACACGAGAACTGTTGAGCGTGAAAAACCCAGCAGCGTTGCAGTTCTTGACACAAACCGGTGCTCCTGGACCCTACAACCATACCCCGTTCAAAGGCACTTAAATATTTTGTCTTGCCCATTCACCCTCTGAATGGCACACACACAATCCATGTCTCAATTGTCTCAAGGCTTGAAAATCCGTCTTTAACAAGTGACATCAATAATGGATCAAAGCTTTCACCTGGATTCACCTGGTCAGTCTGTCATGAAAAGAGCCAGAGGAGAGGAGAGGTACAGAGACTGTGGAGCAGGATACAGATACTGTGGAGCAGGATACAGATACTGTGGAGCAGGGTACAGAGACTGTGGAGCAGGATACAGAGAGAGGAGAGGTACAGACACTGTGGAGCAGGATACAGATACTGTGGAGCAGGGTACAGAGACTGTGGAGCAGGATACAGAGAGAGGAGAGGTACAGATACTGTGGAGTAGGATACAGAGACTGTGGAGCAGGATACAGAGACTGTGGAGCAGGGTACAGAGACTGTGGAGCAGGATACAGAGACTGTGGAGTAGGATACAGAGACTGTGGAGCAGGGTACAGAGACTGTGGAGTAGGATACAGAGACTGTGGAGCAGGATACAGATACTGTGGAGCAGGATACAGAGACTGTGGAGCAGGATACAGATACTGTGGAGCAGGATACAGAGACTGTGGAGCAGGATACAGATACTGTGGAGCAGGATACAGAGAGAGTAGAGGTACCACTGGGTAATCGAGACACAACTAAAGGGTTTTTCCCTGGTACCACTGGGTAATCTACACACAACTAAAGGGTTATTCTCTGGTACCACTGCTACACACAACTAAAGGGTTAATCCCTGGTACCACTGGGTAATCTACACACAACTAAAGGGTTAATCCCTGGTACCACTGGGTAATCTACACACAACTAAAGGGTTATTCCCTGGTACCACTGCTACACACAACTAAAGGGTTATTCCCTGGTACCACTGCTACACACAACTAAAGGGTTATTCCCTGGTACCACTGGGTAATCTACACACAACTAAAGGGTTATTCCCTGGTACCACTGGGTAATCTACACACAACTAAAGGGTTATTCCCTGGTACCACTGCTACACACAACTAAAGGGTTATTCCCTGGTACCACTGGGTAATCTACACACAACTAAAGGGTTAATCCCTGGTACCACTGGGTAATCTACACACAACTAAAGGGTTATTCCCTGGTACCACTGCTACACACAACTAAAGGGTTATTCCCTGGTACCACTGGGTAATCTACACACAACTAAAGGGTTATTCCCTGGTACCACTGGGTAATCTACATACAACTAAAGGGTTATTCCCTGGTACCACTGCTACACACAACTAAAGGGTTATTCCCTGGTACCACTGGGTAATCTACATACAACTAAAGGGT
This sequence comes from Oncorhynchus mykiss, assembly GCF_057628025.1. Lineage (NCBI taxonomy): Eukaryota > Metazoa > Chordata > Actinopteri > Salmoniformes > Salmonidae > Oncorhynchus > Oncorhynchus mykiss. Next base: position 62,807,028 of record NC_143044.1, on the reverse strand, counting down.
TATTCCCTGGTACCACTGCTACACACAACTAAAGGGTTATTCCCTGGTACCACTGGGTAATCTACACACAACTAAAGGGTTATTCCCTGGTACCCCTGCTACACACAACTAAAGGGTTATTCCCTGGTACCACTGGGTAATCGAGACACAACTAAAGGGTTGTTCCCTGGTACAACTGGGTAATCTACACACAACTAAAGGGTTGTTCCCTGGTACCACTGGGTAATCTATGTATGAACAGGAATGTATTTCATTACAAGGTCCACACGTTTGTATATACAGTCACTGGGATGATTTAGTGCTTCGTATTTTCCAAATCCAGGCATTTTAGGATCACACAGAAAGCCAACTATATCTCCATCCAACAGCAGACGAAGAATAGCCTGGTGAAACTGGAGACAGATGGACGAGGCAAAACAGGTCAAAACCAAATACATTTACCATTCCCTCTCCGCGTTTCTCTGTTTCGAGAACCAGTCTGCTGCTGGCATGGCAGAGAAACTGGATAGATTTGGAGAGCCTCAGCCTTCCAGCCAAGACTGTGTCCCAAACACCACCCTATGCATATAGTGCACTACGGTGCAATTTGGGACAGAGCCAGGAGTCTCTCTCTCTCTCATTAGCTGAAAGCCATGTGAACAATCCCCTGTTTGGCATCCTCTACACAGGGTCTAAATGGAACCATGGCAGAGACAGACAGAGCTCCTCAACCGCTAGAGAATGGGGTACAGACAAACCTGCTGTACACACACACACACACACACACACACACACACACACACACACACACACACACACACACACACACACACACACACACACACACACACACACACACACACACACACACAGTAATAATGTATTCAGGTAAAGAGTTGTGTTCAGTAAGGCCTGTTTCCTGGAGTATTTCATGTCTAAAACACTTCCTTGTCTCTAAAGCTGAGGAGCAGCTCTGTCGGAGGTAAGGCAGCATTGTGTCAGGGCTTTCTCTGAGCGTTGTTCTAGTGAACGAGGAGCAGCTCTGTAGGAGGTAAGGCAGCATTGTGTCTTGGTTTTCTCTGAGCGTTATATTACCTTGTGACAGTAATTTACTGCAGGTAAACATTACGTCGTTATTTTACAAAGACACAACGCAGTCCTCTGGTAGTAGAATAGCCATCCCCAAAATGTCACAGAACTCCATCCACTTAACAAGAAAAGGAGAGCTCAGATAATGTAATAACCATGTTCCAACAGACAAGCTGTCTTCATCAAGGTATAAAGACTAACAGACCTTCATGCACCCTATTGGTTACATCCTAAATGGCACCATGTTCCCTATATAGTCCACTACACTCTTAGAAAAAAAGGTTCCTAAAAGGTTATTCTGCTGTCCCCATAGGAAAAGCCCTTTTGGTTCCAGGTAGAACCCTGTTTGGTTCCAGGTAGAACCCTGTTTGGTTCCAGGTAGAACCCTGTTTGGTTCCAGGAAGAACCCTGTTTGGTTCCAGGTAGAACCCTGTTTGGTTCCAGGAAGAACCCTGTTTGGTTCCGGGTAGAACCCGTTTTGGCTTCCATGTAGAACCCTCTGTGGAAAGGGTTCTTCACGGAATGCAAAATAGTTCCACCCGTAACCAAAAAGGGTTCTACCTGGAACCAAAAAGGGTTCTACCTGGAACCAAACAGAGTTCCATCCGTAACCGAACAGGGTTCTTCAAAGGGTTCTCCTGTGAGGGAAAGCAGAAGAACCCTTTTAAGTTCTTGACAGCACCTTTTTTTTCCCCCTACGAGTGTACAATTGACCAGGATCTATAAGGCTCTTGTCAAAAGTAGTACGCTAAGTAGGGAATAGGGTGCCATTTGGGACAGTAACAGTTTATACTGTACACCCTTCAGGTTTACAGATCTTTCATCTTCAGATCTTTTGTCTATACCATTTCCTGTTCCAACTTCAGCCCCTTCGTGTCAGCATTAAAATGGATGCAGCCACAAATTAAACATAAATGTTCCTGTCAAAACGCCAAAAACATTTCTCTCTGGCTGGACGTGCAGCTCTGTGTGGATTTACAGGCCTTTATGAAGCAGATACACAGGGTAGAGTAGCTAGCTAGTTGATCATTATGAAGCAGATAAACAGGGTAGAGTAGCTAGCCAGTTGATCATTATGAAGCAGATAAACAGGGTAGAGTAGCTAGCCAGTTGATCATTATGAAGCAGATAAACAGGGTAGAGTAGCTAGCTAGTTGATCTCCATGAAGCAGATAAACAGGGTAGAGTAGCTAGCCAGTTGATCTTTATAAAGCAGATAAACAGGGTAGAGTAGCTAGCCAGTTGATCATTATGAAGCAGATAAACAGGGTAGAGTAGCTAGCCAGTTGATCATTATGAAGCAGATAAACAGGGTAGAGTAGCTAGCTAGTTGATCTTTATAAAGCAGATAAACAGGGTAGAGTAGCTAGCTAGTTGATCTCCATGAAGCAGATAAACAGGGTAGAGTAGCTAGCCAGTTGATCTTTATAAAGCAGATAAACAGGGTAGAGTAGCTAGCTAGTTGATCATTATGAAGCAGATAAACAGGGTAGAGTAGCTAGCTAGTTGATCATTATGAAGCAGATAAACAGGGTAGAGTAGCTAGCTAGTTGATCATTATGAAGCAGATAAACAGGGTAGAGTAGCTAGCCAGTTGATCTTTATAAAGCAGATAAACAGGGTAGAGTAGCTAGCTAGTTGATCTCCATGAAGCAGATAAACAGAGTAGAGTAGCTAGCTAGTTGATCTTTATAAAGCAGATAAACAGGGTAGAGTAGCTAGCTAGTTGATCTTTATGAAGCAGATAAACAGGGTAGAGTAGCTAGCTAGTTGATCTTTATAAAGCAGATAAACAGGGTAGAGTAGCTAGCTAGTTGATCTTTATGAAGCAGATAAACAGGGTAGAGTAGCTAGCCAGTTGATCATTATGAAGCAGATAAACAGGGTAGAGTAGCTAGCTAGTTGATCAATCAACACTTGTAGATTCACAGCTTACCAGTTCAGTTTCAGATCACGTGAGAACATCTAAAACTCAACATACAACCTCGAGAAACAGCCTCGAGAAACAGCCTCGATAAACAGCCTCGACATACAGCCTCGACAAACAGGCTCGACATACAGCCTCTACTACAACATAAAGCCCAGCACTATACTACAACATAAAGCCCAACACTATACTACAACATAAAGCCCAGCACTATACTACAACATAAAGCCCAGCCCAACACTATACTACAACATAAAGCCCAGCACTATACTACAACATAAAGCCCAGCACTATACTACAACATAAAGCCCAGCACTATACTACAACATAAAGCCCAGCACTATACTACAACATAAAGCCCAGCACTATACTACAACATAAAGCCCAACACTATACTACAACATAAAGCCCAGCCCAGCACTATACTACAACATAAAGCCCAGCACTATACTACAACATAAAGCCCAGCACTATACTACAACATAAAGCCAAGCCCAACACTATACTACAACATAAAGCCCAGCACTATACTACAACATAAAGCCCAGCACTATACTACAACATAAAGCCCAGCACTATACTACAACATAAAGCCCAGCACTATACTACAACATAAAGCCCAGCACTATACTACAACATAAAGCCCAGCACTATACTACAACATAAAGCCCAACACTATACTACAACATAAAGCCCAGCACTATACTACAACATAAAGCCCAGCACTATACTACAACATAAAGCCCAACACTATACTACAACATAAAGCCCAACACTATACTACAACATAAAGCCCAGCACTATACTACAGCATAAAGCCCAGCACTATACTACAACATAAAGCCCAGCACTATACTACAACATAAAGCCCAACACTATACTACAACATAAAGCCCAGCACTATACTACAACATAAAGCCCAGCACTATACTACAACATAAAGCCCAGCACTATACTACAACATAAAGCCCAGCACTATACTACAACATAAAGCCCAGCACTATACTACAACATAAAGCCCAGCCCAACACTATACTACAACATAAAGCCCAACACTATACTACAACATAAAGCCCAACACTATACTACAACATAAAGCCCAGCCCAACACTATACTACAACATAAAGCCCAACACTATACTACAACATAAAGCCCAACACTATACTACAACATAAAGCCCAACACTATACTACAACATAAAGCCCAGCACTATACTACAACATAAAGCCCAGCCCAACACTATACTACAACATAAAGCCCAACACTATACTACAACATAAAGCCCAGCACTATACTACAACATAAAGCCCAGCACTATACTCCAACATAAAGCCCAGCACTATACTACAACATAAAGCCCAGCACTATACTACAACATAAAGCCCAGCACTATACTACAACATAAAGCCCAGCACTATACTACAACATAAAGCCCAGCACTATACTACAACATAAAGCCCAGCATTATACTACAACATAAAGCCCAGCACTATACTACAACATAAAGCCCAGCCCAACACTATACTACAACATAAAGCCCAGCACTATACTACAACATAAAGCCCAGCACTATACTACAACATAAAGCCCAACACTATACTACAACATAAAGCCCAGCACTATACTACAACATAAAGCCCAGCACTATACTACAACATAAAGCCCAACACTATACTACAACATAAAGCCCAACACTATACTACAACATAAAGCCCAGCACTATACTACAACATAAAGCCCAGCACTATACTACAACATAAAGCCCAGCCCAGCACTATACTACAACATAAAGCCCAGCACTATACTACAACATAAAGCCCAACACTATACTACAACATAAAGCCCAACACTATACTACAACATAAAGCCCAACACTATACTACAACATAAAGCCCAGCCCAGCACTATACTACAACATAAAGCCCAGCACTATACTACAACATAAAGCCCAACACTATACTACAACATAAAGCCCAACACTATACTACAACATAAAGCCCAACACTATACTACAACATAAAGCCCAGCACTATACTACAACATAAAGCCCAACACTATACTACAACATAAAGCCCAGCACTATACTCCAACATAAAGCCCAGCCCAACACTATACTCCAACATAAAGCCCAGCCCAACACTATACTACAACATAAAGCCCAGCACTATACTCCAACATAAAGCCCAGCACTATACTACAACATAAAGCCCAGCACTATACTACAACATAAAGCCCAACACTATACTACAACATAAAGCCCAGCCCAACACTATACTACAACATAAAGCCCAGCACTATACTACAACATAAAGCCCAGCACTATACTACAACATAAAGCCCAACACTATACTACAACATAAAGCCCAACACTATACTACAACATAAAGCCCAACACTATACTACAACATAAAGCCCAGCCCAACACTATACTACAACATAAAGCCCAGCACTATACTACAACATAAAGCCCAGCACTATACTACAACATAAAGCCCAACACTATACTACAACATAAAGCCCAGCACTATACTACAACATAAAGCCCAGCCCAACACTATACTACAACATAAAGCCCAACACTATACTACAACATAAAGCCCAGCCCAACACTATACTACAACATAAAGCCCAGCCCAACACTATACTACAACATAAAGCCCAGCCACACACTATACTACAACATAAAGCCCAGCCCAACACTATACTATAACATAAAGCCCAGCCCAACACTATACTACAACATAAAGCCCAGCCCAACACTATACTACAACATAAAGCCCAACACTATACTACAACATAAAGCCCAGCCCAACACTATACTACAACATAAAGCCCAGCACTATACTACAACATAAAGCCCAGCACTATACTACAACATAAAGCCCAGCACTATACTACAACATAAAGCCCAGCACTATACTACAACATAAAGCCCAGCACTATACTACAACATAAAGCCCAGCACTATACTACAACATAAAGCCCAACACTATACTACAACATAAAGCCCAGCCCAACACTATACTACAACATAAAGCCCAACACTATACTACAACATAAAGCCCAGCACTATACTACAACATAAAGCCCAGCACTATACTACAACATAAAGCCCAGCACTATACTACAACATAAAGCCCAGCACTATACTACAACATAAAGCCCAACACTATACTACAACATAAAGCCCAGCACTATACTACAACATAAAGCCCAGCACTATACTACAACATAAAGCCCAGCACTATACTACAACATAAAGCCCAGCACTATACTACAACATAAAGCCCAGCACTATACTACAACATAAAGCCCAGCACTATACTACAACATAAAGCCCAGCACTATACTACAACATAAAGCCCAGCCCAGCACTATACTACGACATAAAGCCCAGCCCAACACTATACTACAGCATAAAGCCCACCACTATACTACAACATAAAGCCCCGCCCAGCACTATACTACAACATAAAGCCCAGCCCAACACTATACTACAACATAAAGCCCAGCACTATTCTACAACATAAAGCCCAACACTATACTACAACATAAAGCCCAGCCCAACACTATACTACAACATAAAGCCCAACACTATACTACAACATAAAGCCCAACACTATACTACAACATAAAGCCCAACACTATACTACAACATAAAGCCCAGCACTATACTACAACATAAAGCCCAGCACTATACTACAACATAAAGCCCAACCCAGCACTATACTACAACATAAAGGCCAGCACTATACTACAACATAAAGCCCAACACTATACTACAACATAAAGCCCAGCACTATACTACAACATAAAGCCAGCACTATACTACAACATAAAGCCCAGCACTATACTACAATATAAAGCCCAACACTATACTACAACATAAAGCCCAACACTATACTACAACATAAAGCCCAGCCCAACACTATACTACAACATAAAGCCTAGCACTATACTACAACATAAAGCCCAGCACTATACTACAACATAAAGCCCAGCCCAGCACTATACTACAACATAAAGCCCAACACTATACTACAACATAAAGCCCAGCACTATACTACAACATAAAGCCCAGCCCAGCACTATACTACAACATAAAGCCCAGCACTATACTACAACATAAAGCCCAACACTATACTACAACATAAAGCCCAGCACTATACTACAACATGAAGCCCAGCCCAGCACTATACTACAACATAAAGCCCAGCCCAACACTATACTACAACATAAAGCCCAGCACTATACTACAACATAAAGCCCAGCACTATACTACAACATAAAGCCCAGCACTATACTACAACATAAAGCCCAGCACTATACTACAACATAAAGCCCAGCACTATACTACAACATAAAGCCCAACACTATACTACAACATAAAGCCCAGCCCAGCACTATACTACAACATAAAATCTAGCACTATACTACAACATAAAGCCCAACGCTATACTACAACATAAAGCCCAACACTATACTACAACATAAAGCCCAGCACTATACTACAACATAAAGCCCAGCCCAGCACTATACTCCAACATAAAGCCCAACACTATACTACAACATAAAGCCCAGCACTATACTACAACATAAAGCCCAACACTATACTACAACATAAAGCCCAACACTATACTACAACATAAAGCCCAGCCCTATACTACAACATAAAGCCCAGCCCAGCACTATACTACAACATAAAGCCCAGCCCAACACTATACTACAACATAAAGCCCAACACTATACTACAACATAAAGCCCAACACTATACTACAACATAAAGCCCAACACTATACTACAACATAAAGCCCAACACTATACTACAACATAAAGCCCAGCCCAGCACTATACTACAACATAAAGCCCAGCACTATACTACAACATAAAGCCCAGCACTATACTACAACATAAAGCCCAACACTATACTACAACATAAAGCCCAACACTATACTACAACATAAAGCCCAACACTATACTACAACATAAAGCCCAGCACTATACTACAACATGAAGCCCAGCACTATACTACAACATAAATCCCTGCACTATACTACAACATAAAGCCCAGCACTATACTACAACATAAAGCCCAGCACTATACTACAACATAAAGCCCAGCACTATACTACAACATAAAGCCCAGCACTATACTACAACATAAAGCCCAGCCCAGCACTATACTACAACATAAAGCCCAGCACTATACTACAACATAAAGCCCAACACTATACTACAACATAAAGCCCAACACTATACTACAACATAAAGCCCAACACTATACTACAACATAAAGCCCAGCCCAGCACTATACTACAACATAAAGCCCAGCACTATACTACAACATAAAGCCCAGCACTATACTACAACATAAAGCCCAACACTATACTACAACATAAAGCCCAACACTATACTACAACATAAAGCCCAACACTATACTACAACATAAAGCCCAGCACTATACTACAACATAAAGCCCAACACTATACTACAACATAAAGCCCAGCACTATACTCCAACATAAAGCCCAGCCCAACACTATACTCCAACATAAAGCCCAGCCCAACACTATACTACAACATAAAGCCCAGCACTATACTCCAACATAAAGCCCAGCACTATACTACAACATAAAGCCCAGCACTATACTACAACATAAAGCCCAGCACTATACTACAACATAAAGCCCAACACTATACTACAACATAAAGCCCAGCCCAACACTATACTACAACATAAAGCCCAGCACTATACTACAACATAAAGCCCAGCACTATACTACAACATAAAGCCCAACACTATACTACAACATAAAGCCCAGCACTATACTACAACATAAAGCCCAGCCCAACACTATACTACAACATAAAGCCCAACACTATACTACAACATAAAGCCCAGCCCAACACTATACTACAACATAAAGCCCAGCCCAACACTATACTACAACATAAAGCCCAGCCACACACTATACTACAACATAAAGCCCAGCCCAACACTATACTATAACATAAAGCCCAGCCCAACACTATACTACAACATAAAGCCCAGCCCAACACTATACTACAACATAAAGCCCAACACTATACTACAACATAAAGCCCAGCACTATACTACAACATAAAGCCCAGCACTATACTACAACATAAAGCCCAGCACTATACTACAACATAAAGCCCAGCACTATACTACAACATAAAGCCCAACACTATACTACAACATAAAGCCCAGCCCAACACTATACTACAACATAAAGCCCAGCACTATACTACAACATAAAGCCCAGCACTATACTACAACATAAAGCCCAGCACTATACTACAACATAAAGCCCAGCACTATACTACAACATAAAGCCCAGCACTATACTACAACATAAAGCCCAGCACTATACTACAACATAAAGCCCAGCACTATACTACAACATAAAGCCCAGCACTATACTACAACATAAAGCCCAGCACTATACTACAACATAAAGCCCAGCACTATACTACAACATAAAGCCCAGCACTATACTACAACATAAAGCCCAGCACTATACTACAACATAAAGCCCAGCACTATACTACAACATAAAGCCCAGCACTATACTACAACATAAAGCCCAGCACTATACTACAACATAAAGCCCAGCACTATACTACAACATAAAGCCCAGCCCAGCACTATACTATAACATAAAGCCCAGCCCAACACTATACTACAGCATAAAGCCCACCACTATACTACAACATAAAGCCCCGCCCAGCACTATACTACAACATAAAGCCCAGCCCAACACTATACTACAACATAAAGCCCAGCACTATTCTACAACATAAAGCCCAACACTATACTACAACATAAAGCCCAGCCCAACACTATACTACAACATAAAGCCCAACACTATACTACAACATAAAGCCCAACACTATACTACAACATAAAGCCCAACACTATACTACAACATAAAGCCCAGCACTATACTACAACATAAAGCCCAGCACTATACTACAACATAAAGCCCAACCCAGCACTATACTACAACATAAAGGCCAGCACTATACTACAACATAAAGCCCAACACTATACTACAACATAAAGCCCAGCACTATACTACAACATAAAGCCAGCACTATACTACAACATAAAGCCCAGCACTATACTACAATATAAAGCCCAACACTATACTACAACATAAAGCCCAACACTATACTACAACATAAAGCCCAGCCCAGCACTATACTACAACATAAAGCCCAGCACTATACTACAACATAAAGCCCAACACTATACTACAACATAAAGCCCAGCACTATACTACAACATAAAGCCCAGCCCAGCACTATACTACAACATAAAGCCCAGCACTATACTACAACATAAAGCCCAACACTATACTACAACATAAAGCCCAGCACTATACTACAACATGAAGCCCAGCCCAGCACTATACTACAACATAAAGCCCAGCCCAACACTATACTACAACATAAAGCCCAGCACTATACTACAACATAAAGCCCAGCACTATACTACAACATAAAGCCCAACACTATACTACAACATAAAGCCCAACACTATACTACAACATAAAGCCCAGCACTATACTACAACATAAATCCCTGCACTATACTACAACATAAAGCCCAGCACTATACTACAACATAAAGCCCAGCACTATACTACAACATAAAGCCAAGCCCAACACTATACTACAACATAAAGCCCAGCACTATACTACAACATAAAGCCCAGCACTATACTACAACATAAAGCCCAACACTATACTACAACATAAAGCCCAGCCCAGCACTATACTACAACATAAAATCTAGCACTATACTACAACATAAAGCCCAGCCCAACGCTATACTACAACATAAAGCCCAACACTATACTACAACATAAAGCCCAGCACTATATTACAACATAAAGCCCAGCCCAACGCTATACTACAACATAAAGCCCAACACTACACTACAACATAAAGCCCAGCACTATACTACAACATAAAGCCCAACACTATACTACAACATAAAGCCCAGCCCAGCACTATACTACAACATAAAGCCCAACACTATACTACAACATAAAGCCCAACACTATACTACAACATAAAGCCAAACACTATACTACAACATAAAGCCCAGCACTATACTACAACATAAAGCCCAGCACTATACTACAACATAAAGCCAAGCCCAACACTATACTACAACATAAAGCCCAACACTATACTACAACATAAAGCCCAACACTATACTACAACATAAAGCCCAACACTATACTACAACATAAAGCCCAACACTATACTACAACATAAAGCCCAGCCCAACACTATACTACAACATAAAGCCCAGCCCAGCACTATACTACAACATAAAGCCCAGCCCAACACTATACTACAACATAAAGCCCAGCCCAGCACTATACTACAACATAAACCCCAGCCCAAAACTATACTACAACATAAAGCCCAGCCCAGCACTATACTACAACATAAAGCCCAACACTATACTACAACATAAAGCCCAGCACTATACTACAACATAAAGCCCAACACTATACTACAACATAAAGCCCAACACTATACTACAACATAAAGCCCAGCCCTATACTACAACATAAAGCCCAGCCCAGCACTATACTACAACATAAAGCCCAGCCCAACACTATACTACAACATAAAGCCCAACACTATACTACAACATAAAGCCCAGCACTATACTACAACATAAAGCCCAACACTATACTACAACATAAAGCCCAACACTATACTACAACATAAAGCCCTGCACTATACTACAACATAAAGCCCAACACTATACTACAACATAAAGCCCAGCCCAGCACTATACTACAACATAAAGCCCAACACTATACTACAACATAAAGGCCAGCACTATACTACAACATAAAGCCCAGCACTATACTACAACATAAAGCCCGGCCCAACACTATACTACAACATAAAGCCCAACACTATACTACAACATAAAGCCCAGCACTATACTACAACATAAAGCCCAACACTATACTACAACATAAAGCCCAGCACTATACTACAACATAAAGCCCAGCACTATACTACAACATAAAGCCCAGCACTATACTACAACATAAAGCCCAGCACTATACTACAACATAAAGCCCAGCACTATACTACAACATAAAGCCCAGCACTATACTACAACATAAAGCCCAGCACTATACTACAACATAAAGCCCAGCCCAACACTATACTACAACATAAAGCCCAGCACTATACTACAACATAAAGCCCAGCACTATACTACAACATAAAGCCCAACACTATACTACAACATAAAGCCCAGCACTATACTACAACATAAAGCCCAGCACTATACTACAACATAAAGCCCAACACTATACTACAACATAAAGCCCAACACTATACTACAACATAAAGCCCAGCACTATACTACAACATAAAGCCCAGCACTATACTACAACATAAAGCCCAGCCCAGCACTATACTACAACATAAAGCCCAGCACTATACTACAACATAAAGCCCAACACTATACTACAACATAAAGCCCAACACTATACTACAACATAAAGCCCAACACTATACTACAACATAAAGCCCAGCCCAGCACTATACTACAACATAAAGCCCAGCACTATACTACAACATAAAGCCCAACACTATACTACAACATAAAGCCCAACACTATACTACAACATAAAGCCCAACACTATACTACAACATAAAGCCCAGCACTATACTACAACATAAAGCCCAACACTATACTACAACATAAAGCCCAGCACTATACTCCAACATAAAGCCCAGCCCAACACTATACTCCAACATAAAGCCCAGCCCAACACTATACTACAACATAAAGCCCAGCACTATACTCCAACATAAAGCCCAGCACTATACTACAACATAAAGCCCAGCACTATACTACAACATAAAGCCCAGCACTATACTACAACATAAAGCCCAACACTATACTACAACATAAAGCCCAGCCCAACACTATACTACAACATAAAGCCCAGCACTATACTACAACATAAAGCCCAGCACTATACTACAACATAAAGCCCAACACTATACTACAACATAAAGCCCAACACTATACTACAACATAAAGCCCAGCCCAACACTATACTACAACATAAAGCCCAGCACTATACTACAACATAAAGCCCAGCACTATACTACAACATAAAGCCCAACACTATACTACAACATAAAGCCCAGCACTATACTACAACATAAAGCCCAGCCCAACACTATACTACAACATAAAGCCCAACACTATACTACAACATAAAGCCCAGCCCAACACTATACTACAACATAAAGCCCAGCCCAACACTATACTACAACATAAAGCCCAGCCACACACTATACTACAACATAAAGCCCAGCCCAACACTATACTATAACATAAAGCCCAGCCCAACACTATACTACAACATAAAGCCCAGCCCAACACTATACTACAACATAAAGCCCAACACTATACTACAACATAAAGCCCAGCCCAACACTATACTACAACATAAAGCCCAGCACTATACTACAACATAAAGCCCAGCACTATACTACAACATAAAGCCCAGCACTATACTACAACATAAAGCCCAGCACTATACTACAACATAAAGCCCAGCACTATACTACAACATAAAGCCCAGCACTATACTACAACATAAAGCCCAACACTATACTACAACATAAAGCCCAGCCCAACACTATACTACAACATAAAGCCCAACACTATACTACAACATAAAGCCCAGCACTATACTACAACATAAAGCCCAGCACTATACTACAACATAAAGCCCAGCACTATACTACAACATAAAGCCCAGCACTATACTACAACATAAAGCCCAGCACTATACTACAACATAAAGCCCAGCACTATACTACAACATAAAGCCCAGCACTATACTACAACATAAAGCCCAGCCCAGCACTATACTACGACATAAAGCCCAGCCCAACACTATACTACAGCATAAAGCCCACCACTATACTACAACATAAAGCCCCGCCCAGCACTATACTACAACATAAAGCCCAGCCCAACACTATACTACAACATAAAGCCCAGCACTATTCTACAACATAAAGCCCAACACTATACTACAACATAAAGCCCAGCCCAACACTATACTACAACATAAAGCCCAACACTATACTACAACATAAAGCCCAACACTATACTACAACATAAAGCCCAACACTATACTACAACATAAAGCCCAGCACTATACTACAACATAAAGCCCAGCACTATACTACAACATAAAGCCCAACCCAGCACTATACTACAACATAAAGGCCAGCACTATACTACAACATAAAGCCCAACACTATACTACAACATAAAGCCCAGCACTATACTACAACATAAAGCCAGCACTATACTACAACATAAAGCCCAGCACTATACTACAATATAAAGCCCAACACTATACTACAACATAAAGCCCAACACTATACTACAACATAAAGCCCAGCCCAACACTATACTACAACATAAAGCCTAGCACTATACTACAACATAAAGCCCAGCACTATACTACAACATAAAGCCCAGCCCAGCACTATACTACAACATAAAGCCCAACACTATACTACAACATAAAGCCCAGCACTATACTACAACATAAAGCCCAGCCCAGCACTATACTACAACATAAAGCCCAGCACTATACTACAACATAAAGCCCAACACTATACTACAACATAAAGCCCAGCACTATACTACAACATGAAGCCCAGCCCAGCACTATACTACAACATAAAGCCCAGCCCAACACTATACTACAACATAAAGCCCAGCACTATACTACAACATAAAGCCCAGCACTATACTACAACATAAAGCCCAGCACTATACTACAACATAAAGCCCAGCACTATACTACAACATAAAGCCCAGCACTATACTACAACATAAAGCCCAACACTATACTACAACATAAAGCCCAGCCCAGCACTATACTACAACATAAAATCTAGCACTATACTACAACATAAAGCCCAGCCCAACGCTATACTACAACATAAAGCCCAACACTATACTACAACATAAAGCCCAGCACTATATTACAACATAAAGCCCAGCCCAACGCTATACTACAACATAAAGCCCAACACTACACTACAACATAAAGCCCAGCACTATACTACAACATAAAGCCCAACACTATACTACAACATAAAGCCCAGCCCAACACTATACTACAACATAAAGCCCAACACTATACTACAACATAAAGCCAAACACTATACTACAACATAAAGCCCAGCACTATACTACAACATAAAGCCCAGCACTATACTACAACATAAAGCCAAGCCCAACACTATACTACAACATAAAGCCCAACACTATACTACAACATAAAGCCCAACACTATACTACAACATAAAGCCCAACACTATACTACAACATAAAGCCCAACACTATACTACAACATAAAGCCCAGCCCAACACTATACTACAACATAAAGCCCAGCCCAGCACTATACTACAACATAAAGCCCAGCCCAACACTATACTACAACATAAAGCCCAGCCCAGCACTATACTACAACATAAACCCCAGCCCAAAACTATACTACAACATAAAGCCCAGCCCAGCACTATACTACAACATAAAGCCCAACACTATACTACAACATAAAGCCCAGCACTATACTACAACATAAAGCCCAACACTATACTACAACATAAAGCCCAGCCTATCACTATACTACAACATAAAGCCCAGCACTATACTACAACATAAAGCCCAACGCTATACTACAACATAAAGCCCAACACTATACTACAACATAAAGCCCAGCACTATACTACAACATAAAGCCCAGCCCAGCACTATACTCCAACATAAAGCCCAACACTATACTACAACATAAAGCCCAGCACTATACTACAACATAAAGCCCAACACTATACTACAACATAAAGCCCAACACTATACTACAACATAAAGCCCAGCCCTATACTACAACATAAAGCCCAGCCCAGCACTATACTACAACATAAAGCCCAGCCCAACACTATACTACAACATAAAGCCCAACACTATACTACAACATAAAGCCCAACACTATACTACAACATAAAGCCCAACACTATACTACAACATAAAGCCCAACACTATACTACAACATAAAGCCCAGCCCAGCACTATACTACAACATAAAGCCCAGCACTATACTACAACATAAAGCCCAGCACTATACTACAACATAAAGCCCAACACTATACTACAACATAAAGCCCAACACTATACTACAACATAAAGCCCAACACTATACTACAACATAAAGCCCAGCACTATACTACAACATGAAGCCCAGCACTATACTACAACATAAATCCCTGCACTATACTACAACATAAAGCCCAGCACTATACTACAACATAAAGCCCAGCACTATACTACAACATAAAGCCCAGCACTATACTACAACATAAAGCCCAGCACTATACTACAACATAAAGCCCAGCCCAGCACTATACTACAACATAAAGCCCAGCACTATACTACAACATAAAGCCCAACACTATACTACAACATAAAGCCCAACACTATACTACAACATAAAGCCCAACACTATACTACAACATAAAGCCCAGCCCAGCACTATACTACAACATAAAGCCCAGCACTATACTACAACATAAAGCCCAGCACTATACTACAACATAAAGCCCAACACTATACTACAACATAAAGCCCAACACTATACTACAACATAAAGCCCAACACTATACTACAACATAAAGCCCAGCACTATACTACAACATAAAGCCCAACACTATACTACAACATAAAGCCCAGCACTATACTCCAACATAAAGCCCAGCCCAACACTATACTCCAACATAAAGCCCAGCCCAACACTATACTACAACATAAAGCCCAGCACTATACTCCAACATAAAGCCCAGCACTATACTACAACATAAAGCCCAGCACTATACTACAACATAAAGCCCAGCACTATACTACAACATAAAGCCCAACACTATACTACAACATAAAGCCCAGCCCAACACTATACTACAACATAAAGCCCAGCACTATACTACAACATAAAGCCCAGCACTATACTACAACATAAAGCCCAACACTATACTACAACATAAAGCCCAGCACTATACTACAACATAAAGCCCAGCCCAACACTATACTACAACATAAAGCCCAACACTATACTACAACATAAAGCCCAGCCCAACACTATACTACAACATAAAGCCCAGCCCAACACTATACTACAACATAAAGCCCAGCCACACACTATACTACAACATAAAGCCCAGCCCAACACTATACTATAACATAAAGCCCAGCCCAACACTATACTACAACATAAAGCCCAGCCCAACACTATACTACAACATAAAGCCCAACACTATACTACAACATAAAGCCCAGCACTATACTACAACATAAAGCCCAGCACTATACTACAACATAAAGCCCAGCACTATACTACAACATAAAGCCCAGCACTATACTACAACATAAAGCCCAACACTATACTACAACATAAAGCCCAGCCCAACACTATACTACAACATAAAGCCCAGCACTATACTACAACATAAAGCCCAGCACTATACTACAACATAAAGCCCAGCACTATACTACAACATAAAGCCCAGCACTATACTACAACATAAAGCCCAGCACTATACTACAACATAAAGCCCAGCACTATACTACAACATAAAGCCCAGCACTATACTACAACATAAAGCCCAGCACTATACTACAACATAAAGCCCAGCACTATACTACAACATAAAGCCCAGCACTATACTACAAAATAAAGCCCAGCACTATACTACAACATAAAGCCCAGCACTATACTACAACATAAAGCCCAGCACTATACTACAACATAAAGCCCAGCACTATACTACAACATAAAGCCCAGCACTATACTACAACATAAAGCCCAGCACTATACTACAACATAAAGCCCAGCCCAGCACTATACTACAACATAAAGCCCAGCCCAACACTATACTACAGCATAAAGCCCACCACTATACTACAACATAAAGCCCCGCCCAGCACTATACTACAACATAAAGCCCAGCCCAACACTATACTACAACATAAAGCCCAGCACTATTCTACAACATAAAGCCCAACACTATACTACAACATAAAGCCCAGCCCAACACTATACTACAACATAAAGCCCAACACTATACTACAACATAAAGCCCAACACTATACTACAACATAAAGCCCAACACTATACTACAACATAAAGCCCAGCACTATACTACAACATAAAGCCCAGCACTATACTACAACATAAAGCCCAACCCAGCACTATACTACAACATAAAGGCCAGCACTATACTACAACATAAAGCCCAACACTATACTACAACATAAAGCCCAGCACTATACTACAACATAAAGCCAGCACTATACTACAACATAAAGCCCAGCACTATACTACAATATAAAGCCCAACACTATACTACAACATAAAGCCCAACACTATACTACAACATAAAGCACAGCCCAGCACTATACTACAACATAAAGCCCAGCACTATACTACAACATAAAGCCCAACACTATACTACAACATAAAGCCCAGCACTATACTACAACATAAAGCCCAGCCCAGCACTATACTACAACATAAAGCCCAGCACTATACTACAACATAAAGCCCAACACTATACTACAACATAAAGCCCAGCACTATACTACAACATGAAGCCCAGCCCAGCACTATACTACAACATAAAGCCCAGCCCAGCCCAACACTATACTACAACATAAAGCCCAGCACTATACTACAACATAAAGCCCAGCACTATACTACAACATAAAGCCCAACACTATACTACAACATAAAGCCCAACACTATACTACAACATAAAGCCCAGCACTATACTACAACATAAATCCCTGCACTATACTACAACATAAAGCCCAGCACTATACTACAACATAAAGCCCAGCACTATACTACAACATAAAGCCAAGCCCAACACTATACTACAACATAAAGCCCAGCACTATACTACAACATAAAGCCCAGCACTATACTACAACATAAAGCCCAACACTATACTACAACATAAAGCCCAGCCCAGCACTATACTACAACATAAAATCTAGCACTATACTACAACATAAAGCCCAGCCCAACGCTATACTACAACATAAAGCCCAACACTATACTACAACATAAAGCCCAGCACTATATTACAACATAAAGCCCAGCCCAACGCTATACTACAACATAAAGCCCAACACTACACTACAACATAAAGCCCAGCACTATACTACAACATAAAGCCCAACACTATACTACAACATAAAGCCCAGCCCAGCACTATACTACAACATAAAGCCCAACACTATACTACAACATAAAGCCCAGCACTATACTACAACATAAAGCCCAGCACTATACTACAACATAAAGCCAAGCCCAACACTATACTACAACATAAAGCCCAACACTATACTACAACATAAAGCCCAACACTATACTACAACATAAAGCCCAACACTATACTACAACATAAAGCCCAACACTATACTACAACATAAAGCCCAGCCCAACACTATACTACAACATAAAGCCCAGCCCAGCACTATACTACAACATAAAGCCCAGCCCAACACTATACTACAACATAAAGCCCAGCCCAGCACTATACTACAACATAAACCCCAGCCCAAAACTATACTACAACATAAAGCCCAGCCCAGCACTATACTACAACATAAAGCCCAACACTATACTACAACATAAAGCCCAGCACTATACTACAACATAAAGCCCAACACTATACTACAACATAAAGCCCAGCCTATCACTATACTACAACATAAAGCCCAGCACTATACTACAACATAAAGCCCAACGCTATACTACAACATAAAGCCCAGCACTATACTACAACATAAAGCCCAACACTATACTACAACATAAAGCCCAGCACTATACTACAACATAAAGCCCAACACTATACTACAACATAAAGCCCAACACTATACTACAACATAAAGCCCAGCCCTATACTACAACATAAAGCCCAGCCCAGCACTATACTACAACATAAAGCCCAGCCCAACACTATACTACAACATAAAGCCCAACACTATACTACAACATAAAGCCCAGCACTATACTACAACATAAAGCCCAACACTATACTACAACATAAAGCCCAACACTATACTACAACATAAAGCCCTGCACTATACTACAACATAAAGCCCAACACTATACTACAACATAAAGCCCAGCCCAGCACTATACTACAACATAAAGCCCAACACTATACTACAACATAAAGGCCAGCACTATACTACAACATAAAGCCCAGCACTATACTACAACATAAAGCCCGGCCCAACACTATACTACAACATAAAGCCCAGCACTATACTACAACATAAAGCCCAGCCCAACACTATACTACAACATAAAGCCCAACACTATACTACAACATAAAGCCCAGCACTATACTACAACATAAAGCCCAACACTATACTACAACATAAAGCCCAACACTATACTACAACATAAAGCCCAACACTATACTACAACATGAAGTCAGTCAGTCAGATGTATTCATCACAGTGCTGTGTAGTACCTCTCCTCAGTCAGTCAGTCAGATGCTGTCATCACAGTGCTGTGTAGTACCTCTCCTCAGTCAGTAAGTCAGTCAGTCAGATGTAGTCATCACAGTGCTGTGTAGTACCTCTCCTCAGTCAGTCAGTCAGCCAGTCAGTCAGTCAGTCAGTCAGATGTAGTCATCACAGTGCTGTGTAGTACCTCTCCTCAGTCAGTCAGTCAGTCAGATGTAGTCATCACAGTGCTGTGTAGTATCTCTCCTCAGTCAGTCAGTCAGTCAGTCAGTCAGATGTAGTCATCACAGTGCTGTGTAGTACCTCTCCTCAGTCAGTCAGTCAGCCAGTCAGTCAGTCAGTCAGTCATATGTAGTCATCACAGTGCTGTGTAGTACCTCTCCTCAGTCAGTCAGTCAGTCAGTCAGTCAGGCAGTCAGTCAGTCAGTCAGATGTAGTCATCACAGTGCTGTGTAGTATCTCTCCTCAGTCAGTCAGCCAGTCAGTCAGTCAGTCAGTCAGTCAGTCAGTCAGATGTAGTCATCACAGTGCTGTGTAGTACCTCTCCTCAGTCAGTCAGTCAGTCAGTCAGGCAGTCAGTCAGTCAGTCAGATGTAGTCATCACAGTGCTGTGTAGTATCTCTCCTCAGTCAGTCAGCCAGCCAGTCAGTCAGTCAGTCAGTCAGATGTAGTCATCACAGTGCTGGGTAGTACCTGTCTGTCTGTCAGTCAGTCAGTCAATCAGTCAGATGTATTCATCACAGTGCTGTGTAGTACCTCTCCTCAGTCAGTCAGTCAGTCAGTCAGATGTAGTCATCACAGTGCTGTGTAGTACCTCTCCTCAGTCAGTCAGTCAGTCAGTCAGTCAGTCAGATGTAGTCATCACAGTGCTGTGTAGTTGAAACGCTTGTCGTCTGGAGCAAGAGAGGAGGACCAAAAGAACGTAGACTACCCACCCCAACTCACGCCCTGACCAAACTAACACAAAGACAAAATAAAGGAACTAAGGTCATAATGTGACAGTCCCCCCCAAAGGTGCGGACTCCGGCCGCAAAACCTGAACCTATAGGGGAGGGTCTGGGTGGGCGTCTGTCCGCGGTGGAGGCTCTTGCGCGGGACGTGGACCCCACTCCACCATAGTCTTTGCCCACTTCAGTGGCACCTTTAGTGCGGCGACCCTCGCCGCCGACCTCGGACTGGGGACCCATGCAGCGGGTCCCGAATAGACAGGCGGCTCTGGCAGCTCCTGACTGACGGGCGGCTCTGGCAGCTCCTGACTGACGGGTGGCTCTGGCAGCTCCTGACTGACGTGCGGCTCTGGCAGCTCCTGACTGACGGGCGGCTCTGGCATCTCCTGACTGACGGGCAGCTCTGGCAGCTCCTGACTGACGGGCGGCTCTGGCAGCTCCTGACTGACGGGCGGCTCTGGCAGCTCCTGACTGACGGGCGGCTCTGGCAGCTCCTGACTGACGGGCGGCTCTGGCAGCTACTGACTGACGGGCGGCTCTGGTAGCTCCAGACTGACGGGCGGCTCTGGCAGCTCCAGACTGACGGGCGGCTCTGGCAGCTCCAGACTGACGGGCGGCTCTGGCAGCTCCAGACTGACGGGCGGCTCTGGCAGCTCAGGACAGACGTGCAGCTCTGGCAGCTCAGGACAGATGGGCGGCTCTGCCAGCTCAGGACAGACGGGCGGACCCTGGAGGGAAGAGACTCAGAGACAGCCTGGTGCGTGGGGCTGCCACAGGACCCACTAGGCTGGGGAGACTTACAGGAGGACTGGTGCTTGGAGGAGGCACCAGATGGACCGGCTGTGGGGGAGCACTGGAGCTCTGGTGCGCAGCCTTGGCACCACTCCTCCCAGCTGGATCACCATTTTAGCCCGGACCATCCAGAGTGCAGGCACAGGTTGAATCGGGCTGTGGTGAGCACTGGAGATTTGGTGCATACCACTTGCACCTCTCCCTTAGGCTCAATACCCACATTCGCCCGGCACGGGCGGAGCGCAGGCATAGAACGCACTGCACCCTCCCAGCGCATCGGAGACACAGCACGCAGAGCCGGCGCAGGATACCCTGCCTACATAGTGGGATTTCTTACAGGCGTTACAGGCGCCCGGGGCGGCAGGGTAGCCTAGTGGTTAGAGCGTTGGACTAGTAACCGGAAGGTTGCAAGTTCAAATCCCCGAGCTGACAAGGTACAAATCTGCCGTTCTGCCCCTGAACAGGCATATAACCCACTGTTCCTAGGTCGTCATTGAAATTAAGAATTTGTTCTTAACTGACTTGCCTAGTTAAATACAGATAAAATAAAAAAAATTGTGTCCCGCTCCATGAAAGCGGCAGCTCTAGCCTTTAGGTCGATGCGGATGTTGCCTGTAATCCATGGCTTCTGGTTGGGATATGTACGTACGGTCACTGTGGGGATGATGACCGAGGTGGTACACTCCTCAGTGCCATTGGATGAATTCCGGAACATATTCCAGTCTGTTCAACTCAGATTTTGTATTAACATATCTTAAATAACGTAAGCCTATGCAACATTAACCAATTAAAAACAATACTGTAGCAATGAGGTTTGTGCAGTAAGCTACAGGCCCAATACATAATCACCGTAATCATACTGCCTTTGCTTGAATTGCCCTGCCAATGCATTGTTGTTTGGGATATTAAAGAAAATATGAAAACATTTGTGGTAGGCTATATGATCACACCGGTAATAGATCCGTTACTTGTGAAGCTCGGCTGAGTGAACAAACATTTAAATCATTTTATTTTTTATTTTACTTGGCTGATGGTCAGTCTCAGCGGAGGGAGAAGAGCAGCAGACTGAGGGTCCGTCTCTCAACATCTCTCCACTCTCCACTTTCCTTTGCTGACACTGACCAAAAATGTACACCGTCTTCCAGCTGATGGCGAGTCTCTGTGTGCTGAGTGAAAGCTTAAACATGAACTCAGTCCTAAAAACAGTAGCTCTTTGCTGTTTTCATTGACAGATCAGTCAGGAGGGCTAGATCAGTCTCAACTCAATATTAGGAAGGTGTTCCTTCATGTTTGGTATACTCAGTGTATATGTCAATATATTATTTTTCCGTATGAGCAGGCTCCTTAGAGAGACATTTTTTAATTCTCACCTCATCATCTTCCCAACCAGATGGCGGACATTTAGTCTCAAAGCAGAATCACAGTCTGCATCCCCAAATGGTACTACTTCTGGCCAGGGCCCATTCAGCTGTTGTCAAAAGTAGCATACTATCTAGGGAATAGGTAGCCAATTGGGACACGGTCCAAGTTCATCAACTATGACTAAAGACCCACTAAAGATGATAAAGCTGGAGCAGGATGACGGGATTGGAGATGTGGAAGTTTGGCAGACAACCATTTCTCTCATCTACCTATTTCGTCTGTCGGAGTGGAATGAAATTAAAGTTTATCAACAAAGAACAGACTGAAAGACTGAAGTGGAAGGACTCAATTCTATAATGCTTGGATCAGGACGAGGAGATTGGATCTGTCCATGTTTGGCAGATGGAAAATAAATGTCTGCCAGCTACAGACCAGACCAGCTACAGACCAGACCAGAGCAGACCAGAGCAGACCAGACCAGACCAGAGCAGACCGGACCGGACCAGACCAGACCAGCTACAGACAAGACCAGACCAGAGCAGACCAGACCAGAGCAGACCAGACCAGACCAGACCAGCTACAGGCCGGACCAGACCAGACCAGCTACAGACCGGACCAGACCAGACCAGACCAGAGCAGAGCAGACCAGACCAGAGCTGACCAGCTACCGACCAGACCAGACCAGAGCAGAGCAGAGCAGACCGGACCGGACCAGACCAGACCAGACCAGCTACAGACAAGACCAGACCAGAGCAGACCAGACCAGAGCAGACCAGACCAGACCAGACCAGCTACAGGCCGGACCAGACCAGACCAGCTACAGACCGGACCAGACCAGACCAGACCAGACCAGAGCAGACCAGACCAGAGCTGACCAGCTACAGACCAGACCAGACCAGAGCAGAGCAGAGCAGAGCAGACCAGACCAGACCAGCTACAGACCAGACCAGAGCAGACCAGACCAGCTACAGACCAGACCAGACCAGCTACAGACCAGACCAGACCAGAGCAGACCAGACCAGAGCAGACCAGATCAGACCAGACCAGACCAGACCAGACCAGACCAGACCAGAGCAGAGAGGAACATACAGTTCATCAGAAACAACAGAAGACTGAAGAATCATTAAAGACGGCCATTCTGGAGCAGGATGAGGGGATTGAAGATGTCAGGAAGAGAAGTTTGGCAGAGACAGAAAATAACTGTCTCATCTTGTCTGCCAGCTACAGCGCAGACCAGAGCAGAGCAGATAGGAACCACAGTTCATCAGAAACAACAGAAGACTGAAGAATCACTAAAGACGGCCATTCTGGAGCAGGATGAGGGGATTGAAGATGTCAGGAAGAGAAGTTTGGCAGAGACAGAAAATAACTGTCTATGACGTGATGCCTAATAACACCAATGAGGGTATGAAGTATGACGTGATGCCTGATAACACCAATGAGAGTATGAAGTATGACGTTATGCCTGATAACACCAATGAGAGTATGAAGTATGATTGATTTGTTTGACAAACTACTCCTCACACCCTTTGATTCCTCTCAAACCTCTAGGTCAATATTTGGACGACATCAAGTGAGGCACTCAAGCAATGAGTTACACGTGTAGGATCTTCATTTGGTCACCCTGTCGTTGCAGGAAATGCAAACTTGTAGTGCATTCGAGGTTTAAAAAAAAAGGCTTCTAAAGTTTGTAATTTCCACTTAAAAATACAAGACTTGATTTTCCGCCTAACTGAAAATGTATCCACCCCTACAACAATGTCCATTAATTATCATCTACATAATAATTCACATTTCCTGTTGCTGCAGGATTATTTTCATGCTGTTAAATGGTCAAATTAAGATCCTACATCTGTAGCTGCTGAAGTTTGTCCTGGATAGTTAATTACGGAGCTTTAATATTCCACATGATAATGACTTAAACACATGTTACTCTGTTGGAGTAGCGACCTGCACTTTCCAGATGAAAGGAGACGTCTACGTAGGGAATAGGGTGCATTTTGGGACATGACCCTTATTTTTCAAATGTCTGTGTAAGATTTCCTTTCTTCAAGTCTGGCCTGTGTGTAGTCTGGCCTGTGTGTAGTCTGGGCTGTGTGTAGTCTGGTCTGTGTGTAGTCTGGGCTGTGTGTAGTCTGGGCTGTGTGTAGTCTGGCCTGTGTGTAGTCTGGGCTGTGTGTAGTCTGGTCTGTGTGTAGTCTGGGCTGTGTGTAGTCTGGTCTGTGTGTAGTCTGTGGTTTGGCCTAGTGTGTTGGGTAATATTTCACTTCTCCAGTACAGAGAGCAGCATCACAATACTGTTAATGTGCCTTTATTTAACCAGACAAGTCAGTTAGCAACAAATTCTTATTTACAATGACGGCTTAGCGCCCGGCCAAACCCGGACGACGCCGGGCTAATTATGCGCCACCCTATGGGACTCCCAATCACAGCCGGATGTGATACAGCCTGGATTCCAACCAGGGACTGTAGTGACTCCTCTTACACTGAGATGCAGTGCCTTAGACCGCTGCACCACTCGCAGTGTTCGGCTGTCCCCTGTCTCAAATGGAACCCCTATTTGGTGCACTCCAGGGCCTTATTGGTTGCAGTGGTCAACAGTAGCGCACTATCTAGGGAATGAGGTACCATTTAGGACACACCAGAGCTGTTCGCTGGTCTAACAAATGACTCCTCCTGTTCCCTTGCAATATAAACAGGATATCCTTCCTCCTGAAGAATGTTCCCTCTGCAATCGGTCTGTATTCACGTCCAGTACCTAGTAACTAACCTACCTAGTGTTTCTCATCTCCATACAACTGTCTTTCATTCACTTGAATCAAGCCATTCTGGTGTTGTACAGTGCACAGTGGTTGTTTTTCTTTTTACCTCCAAAACGGCCCCCTATCGCCTGTGTAGTGCACTACTTTTGATGGGTCCTGGTCAAAATCAGTGCACTATAAAGGGAAGAGGGTGCTGTTTGAGACACACCCTGAGTGGGAAGACAAGTGTCATCCACAGTGATGGGATCATTAAAACTAGTCCCTCAAGTATGACCCTGACTGATCTAACCCTCCAGACTGATCTAACCCTCCTGACTAATCTAACCCTCCTGACTGATCTAACCCTCCTGACTGATCAAACCCACCTGACTGATCTAACCCTCCTGACTAATCTAACCCTCCTGACTAATATAACCCCCTGACTAATATAACCCCCTGACTAATATAACCCTCCTGACTGATCTAACCCTCCTGACTGATCTAACCCTCCTGACTGATCAAACCCTCCTGACTGATCTAACCCTCCTGACTGATCAAACCCTCCTGACTGATCAAACCCTCCTGACTGATCAAACCCTCCTGACTGATCAAACCCTCCTGACTGATCAAACCCTCCTGACTGATCTAACCCTCCTGACTGATCTAAGGCTTCAGCCAATCAACCCCTCTGTATTTGCATTTCAGACAGGAAGCTGGATAGAGACAGGAAGTGGGTACTGTTGATGCAGATGGACCAGGCAGTTTGTTTACCTTTTTCTCCCAAAGGAAAACTGAAAAAGGTGTACGAGGTTGATTCAAATGTTCCAGTTCAATAGTCAAGTAGTGACTGTTATCAGTAAGCAGGAAACAGTTCTAACATTTTTTTTGCCTCGTGGTGTTGTGTGACAACGAGCCCAAGAACGCCAAGGTAACCTGTCTAAATGACTATCGCCCCATAGCACTCACATCTGTAGCCATGAAGTGCTTTTGAAAAAGGCTTTTGAAAAGGCTCACGTCAACACCGTCATCCCTGGACCCCACTCCAACACGCATATCAACAAAACAGATCCACAGATGATGCAATCTCTCTGGCACTCCTCACTTCCCTTTCCCACCTGGACAAGAGGGACATGCTGTTAGATGATTCTCTCAACCAGAGATATTTTTTATATTGACTAAATACTTCATCCTCCAGGAACAGTGGGGAGAACAGGCATTTGATACACTGCCGATTTTGCAGGTTTTCCTACTTACAAAGCATGTAGAGGTCTGTAATTTTTATCATAGGTACACTTCAACTGTGAGAGACGGAATCTAAAACAAAAATCCAGAAAATCACAATGTATGATTTTTAAGTAATTAATTTGCATTTTATTGCATGACATAACTACACACTACTTTAGACCAGAGCCCTATTCCCTATATATAGTGCACTACTTTAGACCAGCGCCCTATTACCCATATAGAACACTACTGTCGACCAGAGCCCTATTCCCTATATAGTGCACTACTTTAGATGAGAGCCCTATTCCCTATATAGAACACTACTGTTGACCAGAGCCCTATTCCCTATATAGTACACTACTTTAGACCAGAGCCCTATTCCCTATATAGTGCACTACTTTAGATGAGAGCCCTATTCCCTATATAGAACACTACTGTTGACCAGAGCCCTATTCCCTATATAGAACACTACTGTTGACCAGAGCCCTATTCCTTATATAGAACACTACTGTTGACCAGAGCCCTATTCCCTATATAGAGCACTACTGTTGACCAGAGCCCTATTCCCTATATAGAACACTACTGTTGACCAGAGCCCTATTCCCTATATAGAACACTACTGTTGACCAGAGCCCTATTCCCTATATAGAACACTACTGTTGACCAGAGCCCTATTCCTTATATAGAACACTACTGTTGACCAGAGCCCTATTCCTTATATAGAACACTACTGTTGACCAGAGCCCTATTCCCTATATAGAACACTACTGTTGACCAGAGCCCTATTCCCTATATAGTACACTACTTTAGACCAGAGCCCTATTCCCCATATAGAACACTACTTTAGATGAGAGCCCTATTCCCTATATAGAACACTACTGTTGACCAGAGCCCTATTCCCCATATAGAACACTACTGTTGACCAGAGCCCTATTCCTTATATAGAACACTACTGTTGACCAGAGCCCTATTCCCTATATAGAACACTACTGTTGACCAGAGCCCTATTCCCTATATAGAACACTACTGTTGACCAGAGCCCTATTCCCTATATAGAACACTACTGTTTTCTGCGGCCCTATTCCCTATATAGAACACCACTGTTGCCTAGGGCCCTATTCCCTATATAGAACACTACTGTTGCCTAGGGCCCTATTCCCTATATAGAACAGTACTATTGCCTAGGGCCCTATTCCCTATATAGAACACTACTGTTGCCTAGGGCCCTATTCCCTATATAGAACACTACTGTTGACCAGAGCCCTATTCCCTATATAGAACACTACTGTTGACCAGAGCCCTATTCCCTATATAGAGCACTACTGTTGACCAGAGCCCTATTCCCTATATAGAACACTACTGTTGACCAGAGCCCTTTTCCCTATATAGAACACTACTGTTGACCAGAGCCCTATTCCCTATATAGAACACTACTGTTGACCAGGGCACTATTCCCTATATAGAACACTACTGTTGACCAGAGCCCTATTCCCTATATAGAACACTACTGTTGCCTAGGGCCCTATTCCCTATATAGAACACTACTGTTGACCAGAGCCCTATTCCCTATATAGAACACTACTGTTGCCTAGGGCCCTATTCCCTATATAGAACACTACTGTTGACCAGAGCCCTATTCCCTATATAGAACACTACTGTTGACCAGAGCCCTATTCCCTATATAGAACACTACTGTTGACCAGAGCCCTATTCCCTATATAGAACACTACTGTTGACCAGAGCCCTATTCCCTATATAGAACACTACTGTTGCCTAGGGCCCATAGGGAATAGGGTGCCATTTGAGACTCATCCTCAGACACT